>NW_028241710.1:0-51861 GCF_964263255.1 Lissotriton vulgaris
AATATTTTACCCATTGCTTTTAAGCTAAGCCTAACTACTCTGTGCCAAGCTACCAAAGGGTTGAGTACAGGTTAATTTGGCGTTTGTTTGTGACTTCACCCCGACAGAAATTGTGGCTGCTGCTTGAGTAGGGTTTCACCATCCCACAACCATTAACCCAATTTTCAGCACTTGTTTTCAGCTGTGAGGATTTGGACTTGTGTTTGTGCAGGACCATATAGTGATTTTGTGTTACACTAAAATCCCAGATAAATAATTGAATACCAATTCATTTTTTTTAAAAGTCTCCTTCATTAGCTCCTTTTGATTCTTTCAAAATTACTCACATTTTACCTGACTGTCTGTGACCATACCTTCAGAAATGGAATTTGACCTAATCAGCCTGGAGAGCTACATTGTGGTTGAGCTCAAACAATTCTTTAAGGAAGGGGGAATTCCAACCAAGAAAGGCACCAAGATGTTGAAGCTTCAGAAAGCTCTGAAGGCCTGGGTGGAGGCTCACCAATTGCTGATAGGAACAGAAGATGGAAAAATGGAGAGTGAAATGGAGGACCACGAGCAGGGCCTGGATACCAGCTCTGAGATGCAGCACTCAGGGGATGAGGATGACTTAGCTCATAAACTGGAACTCTCCGCCAGAGAGGAGAGGTTGTCTTCTCAAGGTATGTCCCCAGAGGAGCTGACGGACAGGAAGGCAGTGAGGGAGATTCAGCTGCAGGTGGCAAAGTTAAAAATGGAGGAGAAGCTTGCTTTAAGCGACTGGCTTATGAAAAAAGCCTCAAAGAGCTGGACATCAGAGCTAGGCAAGCAGAGTCCAGCAATGATGGTGGCAGCATACTCACGGAGCCCTTTGGGGTTACAAGGGCCCACATCCCAAAGGATCTGCTGCCTCACTTTGTTGTAGGAGATGACATTGACAAGTGGTTTGAAGCTTATGAGGGTGCGCTGGAGATGAATAGGGTCCCTGAGGAAGATTGGGGAGCTAGTCTCTGGAGGCACATACCAAGTGATGACAGAAATGCCCTATTGGACCTAGAGGTGGGAAACAGAATGTGGTATCCCACATGAAGGAAACTGTTGTCAGTATCTAATCCAGGCCCTCCCTCTCTCATCCTTTTACCCATCAAGTATCTATCAATCAGAAGATCCAAGATGGGGGCACCACCAGGAGTTATTGGGAGAGTGGGAGAGCAATAGTCTAGGTAGGAGGGAGCCCTACTATTATAGGAACATGCTGCCTGAATATCCATCGCCACACGAAGAAGGGGAGGGTTGGGAGTACCGCACTAGGAAGAGGGGGGGATGGGGCGGCAGACCGAGAGGAGTCCCTGACCCACACAGAATGCACTATCCAGTCTACCTACCAATTTCGAATAGGTATAGTAGCCTCGAAATGGTCGATTGACTGGTTGATTGCAACACCAGGGTGGCAGATGAGCCTGCTATAACATATCATAGTGAGGATAGATCCATCTCATGGGACCAAACCCAGTCACAAACAGAACTACAAACTGCTCCCGATATATCTAACCACTCCCAAGATCCCGCTAAACGCACAGTTGCTGCAGGGGACAATATTACTAACCCAGAGGATAAACAGGGGGAATTGTCACAAAGTATAAATCCTAACCTTGACCCCACAGAGAACAACCTCTCTAACACCGACCTACTACCTCCAAGAACTGCTGCGCTTAACATTATTTCATGGAACGTAGCTGGCTTGGGAAAAAAAATAGAATGCCCAGTGTGGCTGTCATTTATCAGCTTAAAAAGTATTTGCCTCTTTCAGGAAACCTGGGCAAGAGAGGAGATCACATGCCCAGGATTTGAAGTCTTTACAAAAAAAGCAAAATGGGGGGAAGGGGACGTCCGTCAGGAGGGTTGGCAACACTGATTGCCTCCCACCTGGGCTGTAAGGCTAGGTGTCTAGCTGAGGATTCTGATGACATATTACCCGTTCAGTTAGAATGGCCAAATCTGGCCAAACTGTTGGTCATAAATGTCTACTCGAGACCTGTGGCTACATCAGGTGAATCAAAAACGATTGAAGATCTCTCAGCTTTTTTAAGTGATATCCCAAGGGACCTCCCGTATATGGTAGCAGGAGATCTTAATTCCCACTACGAGCCACTCCCTGGCCTGCTTGATGGACCTTCCCTAGAGGAGGATGCTAGTTGGCTGATACCAGACACGGTGGCTCCCCCACCAAGAGCCTGGACTCCCCTTGCATTACAGATAACTGCACTGACCCTTAATCATGGTCTAAGAGCATGTAATGGGCGTACAAAATCAGACAACCCAAGTAAATGCACTTTCAACAAACCAGGTAGTGAATCCAGACTCGATTACTTTCTAGTCCAATTAGCATGCTGGTCACGCATAATTGATTTTAAGGTATTGAGTAGAGAGGACAGTGACCATAACGCCCTCGAACTCGAATATTCTATCCCAGGCATCGAGGACAGGGGTCTGAATAATGAAAACGTAACCACTGGGTTACTCCTAGAGAATAATAGGAGGAGAGTGAGGTGGGGGAAGCTGGTCACTAACGGCTTAAAGCTACCCAAGCTCTATGCCAGAATCACTCCAGTGCTTGAAAAGGCATTTGGTCTTGCCAATAAACTAGATGACCGAGTGAATATAGAATTATTGGCGCAAACCCACAAAGAACTATTATCCACATTAGAGCTAGACTTATTTTCTAAAGCACCAGCTAAAGCCAAAGGGTTAAATAAAAAATCCTGGTATAATGCCACATGCCGGGACTCAAAAACGTGAACTCCTATCCGCAATAAAGGCGCGTGAATGCCGTGAGACAATACAAGGGAAAAGACGGGCCTATAGGATATTGCTGGCAAATGCTAAGGCCGAATGGGACCAAAAACACTGGGAAGACCTCTCTGGGGCACTAGCCAAGAATGACTCACGTAAATTCTGGCGATTGGTCAACCACGGGACAGAAGATCTCCCCTCGGCTATTGAACCTAACATTTCCCCCGGACTATGGCAGAAGCACTATCAATCCCTATATGCATTGGAGGATGCGTCTCAAAGCGACTCTAATTCCATCATTCTGAGTAGTCAGGAGGGTGAACCTTTCACGGAAAAAGAAGTCTGTGCTGCAATTGCGGGGCAGGCAGGAGAAAAAGCACCAGGGCTTGATGGGGTCCCTGGAGATCTCTTTAAGCAGGAACCAGAGATATGGGCACCGTATCTCTTGCTGATATTCAACGCGATTCTCAGGGGTATGGAGGTCCCCGATACTTGGCTGGGCGCAGAGGTGGTCCCAATATTTAAAAAGGGATCCTCCTGCTTCCAGCCAACTACCGCCCCATAAGCCTCATAGATGTCTCGCAGAAGCTTTTTGGTAGATTAATACTGGATCGCTTACAGAACTGGCTGGAGGAAATGGACACTCTCAGCCCGTATCAGGCAGGATTTAGGAGGGGTGTCTCCACAATCAACCAAATATTTAGATTAAATCTTATATATTGGAGGACGGCACTCATCGAGGGAGGCAAATTGTACACGGTCTTTGTGGACCTACGTGCCGCCTTCGATTTAGTGCCAAGAGCAAAATTGTGGGAGGTAATGGCAGAACTAGGCGTCCCGAAAGACATCCTTGCAATCTTGATTAAACTACACCATAACAACTTCGCAAGGGTCAGATGTGGGAGAAGCGGGAAACTAACGGATAGATTCCCCGTTTGCAGTGGGGTGAGGCAGGGTTGTGTGCTTGCACCCACCCTGTTCTGCCTCTTTGTGAACGGGGTAATCGCACACCTGACCAGGATTGCCAACAATGATGCCCCAAAATTGAATGGCAGCAGGGTGCCCGCTAATATGTTCGCGGACGACACCCTGCTGTTATCTAAAACTCTGATGGGCATACAGAAAGTGCTAGATGGCTTCCCAGATTTCTGCACAGAAAGGGGCCTCGAAATTAACCCCCAAAAAACTAAATTTATGATCCTAAATCCTAAGTTTACAAAGCACCCAAATCCCCTACTCGGTTCAGTACGCTTGGAAAGGGTTTATACCATCGAGTATCTGGGGTTAACCTTAAACCAAAACCTGACGTGGGGGGATCACCAGATTAAAGCTAATGTCAAGCTGGCCCAGAAGGTGGGGGGCATTATGAGAATAGTGTCCAAGTCAATCTTTCGCCCCCTGACCCCTGCTATTCAAATTTATAAAATGCAGGCGCGGGGTGGTGTAACCTACGGGGGAGAGATGTGGGGTTACACCTCATCCTCTAACCTGCAGGTGACGGAAAATACATTTATAAGGCAGCTGATAGCCCTCCGACCCAGCACCCCACTTCTCCCTCTGAGACTGGACTTGGCTCTGAGGCCCATCACAGAAGAATTAGGGCTCAAACCCCTAACATTTTGGTGTCGCATTTGGTGCAGCCAAGACCTCAGCTCCTATCGAGCCGAGCTGCAGGAATTTTTAACATTACCCAATGCTACCAAGATTCCTTGGTTAAATTACATTAAGACAATATGTGAGACCCTCGGAATACCAGAACTGTGGTCACACCCAGAAAGCACGAGTACCAGGATCGCAAGGAAAGCGCTCTCCGGAGTATACTATGAAAAAATGCTTACCCAAGTCCTGGCCAGTGCGCGAGAGGGCTCACTTACACAACGTTTCAATGTAATCAAAGACTCATACAACTTTGAAAGCGTCTTGGATGAAGGGCTCCTGTTTTAACAAGGAAATTATTCCTGCAATGGAGGTATGGGACTCTCCCTCTCAAAACTTTCACCAAAGCATGGGCGGGACAGTCTTCCACTGAGATGTGCCCTGCTTGCGCCCATACTAAGGAGAATGAAGTACACGTCGTCTTCTTCTGTCAAGTCTATCGTAAAAGCAGACAACATTGGCTGGTCCCACTGCTCAAGAATTTGGGTTTCAGAACATTCCTTCCTGCATTCAGAGTTTTAAAAACAGACTTATCCCCGCCAACGGTGTTCGCTCTGGCTAAATTTCTAACAGCGATGTGGCATGCCAGATCACCGTATATAAAGCTGGCAGAAGACTCTTGAAAATCACTTGATCTGATACATTGTTATTCCTGTTTTTAACACCTTTTTAAGAAAAAAAATTATTTTTAATGATGTATGTATTTTATATCTTTTATGATCAATCGATCGAAATAAAGATCTGAAATTTGAATAATCAAGGAACAGTCCATTAGTGTTCTGGGAATGGTGGACACCTCTGTCATGCACAAGCAAATGACATGTGAAGTCAACCAGCAGTAACTGTGGGATATTCTGTTGTGAACTGACAAGTAGAAAATAAATACTCTGGAAAAGGGATGACTGTGGTGCCAAATGTCAACAAAGGGATGGTGTTCATTATCTTAAATGGCCCTCGATAGGGGTTGGCGAAGGATCAAGCTGTATCATTTCAGGGATGAGTTAAGTATTGTGTTTAATTCACCTCCCCATAGCAATGCGTGAAAGCCTAATCCCAATACCACTGCCATGCATGTAATAATGTTGTATGTATGAATGTATGTATGTATGTATGCTTTCATGCATGCATGTATGTATGTATTTCTATACCTGAACATGCAGCTGAATGCTGTACAGGGTCAAAGAAAAGCATTAAAATAACAAGTGAGAGTAGAGCTGAAGAATTGTGGGCAGTCCGTGTTAGGTTCATGCATATTGATCATGACAATCAGGAAGGCCTTAACACACCCTGTATGAAAATGTACAGTAATGTCTCTAACCTCGCTGTCTGCCAGTCTTCGCCTGCCTACAGTCAAATCCTCAATGAATTAAGATTACTCTGAGAACTCTAAAATAGGGTGGAAGTGTGTTTCCTAAATTCAAGTTATGACCACTCAATGTCAGTCTAAGAAGGTCAAACAATGAATGACACAGTGCACTCCTTATTTCTCCAATTAGTCCTTATATTTTCAGTTTCCACCTTTTTATGCGTGCTGGCCCGGTATCGTGAACTGCCGAATCACGTGCTGGTAACATCACATCAAACACTGGGGCATATTGACGCCCCTATCCGGACGCACAGCATTAATTTGCGCATTGCAATAATGCCACAGTAAATCCATTTCATCGGTTTTTATTCCAAAATAATCAATTTTAAGTACAATTTCATTCTCGTTGGTCTGTCACACGTAAGACACTTGTAGATGCATTTGTTTCCTTTAAACTCTGTAGGAATGCACGTAGCTTTATCCTAAAGTACAGAATGCAACATGAAGTATTTCTCCTTAAACAGTCTCTTTCACCCAATGCCTTTCGAGCCCATCACGGCTCTTTGTCAGGGGGTATATCTACAAATGTTTCAAACATATCTGTTAGACTATGTATTCACGATTAATGAGCGATTAGATTATTATTCAGAAATTCGACAATAAAGATTAATGCATACAATTCATTTACGTTCTTCCCGCCAATAACGTTTTCTGCCCACTGAAATCAATTGTGCCTGAATAAATGCTGGTTACAACTTTTTCACTCGTTTGCATTTCATTGGGTTTTCTCAACTTAAACACCCTTTATTCTGTTCCTCTCACCATAAATAAACCGCCTCTTCCAACCCCAAACATGATCCCATACCTTAAATCAAACATTCTGGTTCCTGTTCTCACTCCGGTCGACAACCATGATCTGTGCATTACTGCCTCACTCGATTATAAACAGCTGGGTGGTAATCCCACCCCTTTCCCGTCGTTTGAACTTCCGATTCCTCCCCTCCAATAAAGCATACTACCGATCCCAAAATGCCTCACACAACCCTCTCCACGGATCTCATACTCATGTTATACGGGTTATTCTTCAAAACAGTATGTTTAACCCAATCGTAACCCTCTTCCCAGTCATTCAAACAATTTAACATTGAGTTCCCCGCCCTCCCGTAAATGTCATGTTGAACGCTGATGGCAGCGTGAATAACTTAATCTTTAATCCAAATCGCTTTCTTTACTAGTCTGTATTGCACAATTCAATCACAATGTGCGTTTGACAAAATGTCCATGCCCATGTTAATCCTTTATGTTTTACGAATGTAGTTCATCAGATCCACTTTTAGAGAAACAATGTTATAACGGTCTGCCAAGTGACAATGAAATTTAAGTATTTTTATTGTTTGTTGTTCCTGGGTGCTACTCGTCGGGTAGGCAGTATAATGATACTTCAAACAATGAATGACACAGTGCACTCCTTATTTCTCCAATTAGTCCTTATATTTTCAGTTTCCACCTTTTTATGCGTGCTGGCCCGGTATCGTGAACTGCCGAATCACGTGCTGGTAACATCACATCAAACACTGGGGCATATTGACGCCCCTATCCGGACGCACATCATTAATTCGCGCATTGCAATAATGCCACAGTAAATCCATTTAATCGGTTTTTATTCCAAAATAATCAATTTTAAGTACAATTTCATTCTCGTTGGTCTGTCACACGTAAGACACTTGTAGATGCATTTGTTTCCTTTAAACACTGTAGGAATGCACGTAGCTTTATCCTAAAGTACGGAATGCAACATGAAGTATTTCTCCTTAAACAGTCTCTTTCACCCAATGCATTTCGAGCCCATCACGGCTCTTCGTCAGGGGTATATCTACAAATGTTTAAAACATATCTGTTAGACTATGTATTCACGATTAATGAGCGATTAGATTATTATTCAGAAATTCGACAATAAAGATTAATGCATACAATACATTCAAATGTATGTGATGTATTTTTTTGTCTAAGAATTGTTTATGTTTTTTAATGTAAGTGTTACATTTTTAGTAGTTATCAATTATATTTTACTTAAATGTTGTGCTTTTTAGTTCCATAGTTGGTTGTGGGTTCATTGTGGAATAGGGTGGTAAGTGATTTAATTATAATAAATTAATGATTCTTTTATTTATTTATTATTTATTTAATTGAGATTTTATATTGTTAATTGTGGGAAGTAATTCATTACTAATTAATTATTAATTGGTTGTTAATGAATATTAATTAGTTAATTGGTAATTAAATATGGTAATTGTGTAAAAATCTTTAGGTGCCGGTTGTGGGGGTTATAAGGGTGCAGAGTAGGAAGTAATTTATTTATAATTAATAATAATAAGTTGTCAATTATTATTATTTGGTCATGCAGAGGCATTCCGGCAAGCCTAACATCTCCAGGTGGGACCTGAGCTCCACTCCCTTCCAGGACAATCTACAGGCATGGCAAGGCTCACAGCTACTTTTAGACAATCCGAGACCCATCCTCCACTCAAAGGAACCAGACCCACTGGATTGTGACTCTCACAGTTGTCTGCGACAATGACCTGGTGAAATATATTAGGGAGGGCGTGCTCTGAAGATACCAGATGAGACCTCACAGTGGTGTGTATCTCAGAACCTCCACCTTTTGCCCATTGATCATGACCCACTGCCTAAACCTAGAAGTATAGGAAGGCATATGGGCTTTTGGCACCATCTCCCTATTTCCTAGGGACACTAAGGGAACCTCTATTCTCTCCCACAAGCTAACTGGGGCCAACTCCTGCCAAGAGCTGCACTCACCTACCCAGGAGCCTGCCCACCGGTGGAGGGGGATGTGCCCTCTTGGGACATATGGTGTCTCTCTTAGAGTACCCATACTTGTAGTATTCAGTACACTGGGTGACAATCCTCCCTGTTTGCTCGTCAAAGAACCCCATCTTTAGTTCAAATTGGGAATGGTTACTATGGTTCCCTTGGGAATTATTTTCTCACCCCCCTGCCCCCCCCCAAGACTCAGCAGACAAATACAAAACAATAAGAAAACGTGTTATTATCGTTTTATTTTCACTTTCCTGCCTTTTTGAGGCGGGGTGGGTGACGCTCCTCCGCCATAGCGGAGGAGCTGTCGTTGTCTGACCCATTCTTGGGGGGGTACAGGAGACAAGCAGGGACTACTGAGGAACAGTCACTGGGACTGGGTTCATTTGCCTCTGCTATCCCAGCGCCCGTCCCACTAAGACTCTGTAAACTGGGCCAAGCACAACCCTTTCAACCCTTGACTCTCACTGGTAGCAATGGCGAGAAGTCACAGGCTTCTCAGGGTGGATAGAGTGGATCTCACATTTAGTACTGAACACCACACTTAGCAGACCAGTAATATAATTGTTCACCCATGTGCTTCTCTCTCAAAAAAGAGAAGTACTTTCATTTACCAAAGCACAAAATTACACACTACAATAAGGCAATAGATACCAAATATTCAGTTGTGAAATCCATGTGCTTCATGGAGGGGCCACTGCAAGGCTCTCTAAACCCCCGCCATCCTTTTCCCTCCACATTAGGGACATGTGGTCTGGTGATGTAGTCTCTTGGTCAAGTGCAGCGCTCCATTCTCTATTAACACATATTCCTTTGGGACTAAGTACTCCATACAGTCTCTCTCCTGTTCCTATTCTGGTGGCATGAAGCTGCGATGGATCTCCTGCGGCTAGTTGGTTCATTGGCAGCATTCAGGACCAAGCATATTGAGGGCCTCATTTATGAGGTTTTGCTGTAGGGCAGCGCAGCAGGCCTTTCTGCTGCACTTCGCTACCGCAAAGAAAAGGGCAGGAATGCGCCGTATCTATAAGATACAGCGCATTCCTGTCCTTTTCCCCTGTGCCTTTTCCCCATTGCCATGCGCCAATGCAGGCACCTTTGCACCATGGTGCAAGGGTGCCTGCATTGCGGGATGATTATTTTTGTACAGGAAGGGAAACTTCTCTGTACAAAAATAATCATAAGAGGCTTTTTCCTCTTTCTATGTGTGGTGCAGAATGCAGCACTCATAGAAAAAGGAAAAACAAGGAGAAATAAATATATGTGTCCTCGTTGTGCCTCCCTAACGCCTTCCCTGGGGAGGTGTAAGCATTTGGCACTGCCTCAGATTTACAATTTCTCGTAAATCTGGGGCAGTGTCAAAAGGCCATGGATGTTGCTGGGAATGCCCTCAGCAACACCCATTGCACGCCCCTGTAACGCAGAACACTGTGTTAAAGAGACTGATATTTATCAGGCAGCATTAATCCAAAAAAGTGGCTTAGTGCTACCTGATAAATATCACGCAGGCTTCTGAGCCACAGAACATCACAAAAGGGACATTCCAAAGGCGCAGGGAGTCTCATAAATGAGGCCCTGATTGTGGTAGCCCTTATCCAGGCTCTCCTTGCCTTTCAGCACAGATAGACCTTGCGGGCTCTGTAGGCCTAAATCTTATGTGAGTATAGTGTTAGTTGCACTATGACCTTGCTGAGTGTAAGTTGTTCAACAGCCCCCTTCTCCAGATGCATGACTCCCATGGTGATGGAGTACTTCTAGGTACTGTTTGTGGCATAGTGGCAACAGTCCAATTGGGCTCTGGTATCTTCAGGGCCTTGGTTGACAGACGCTAATTCAGAATGTAGTGCCTTGACGCAACAGCTTCATTCTTCAGAGCAGCGAAGTCCACTCTGCACCCTTGGCAGTCTGTGCCCGGCTGGTCACTCACTGGAGGGTATCCTGAGCAGGCACTACTGGTTTGCAAAACTCACTTTTGAAGCAGTCAGGCCCGCACAAATTCAGTTGTGCCGTGGTCATACCATATGGTGTTGCTGGCATGCAGTGAGTGTCACAACTTAAATGTTGATCATAGCTTCAGCTGTCACACTTCTATGAGTTAGGAAATATGGAATCAGCACCCATCAAAAAAATGTTTTTTAAGACAGTCTCTGATAATTTCAATGTCCATGAGAAGAAAAATCTTCAAATAAATAGGTCCGGACTGATGCAAAGTTTCTTATTCAAATCTTTATTGTGGTAATCCAAGACAGGAAAAAATCCAAGAACACATGTGGATTTCCCTTCTTAGCCGACGCGTTTCGTCTCTGAATTGAGACTTCTTCAGGGCTAAGGATAAAACATACATTGATTACACACTTATAAACATACACACACATATTTTTAAAACCAAACAGATCTAAGCTGGTGTTAACCATCTGAGTCTATCCGAATTGGCTAGCACTAGGACCAGTTATCTTAACAAATCGGAAGGAAGCAAACTCATTAATCACACAAGAGATAGTCTTGGTATAATACAAGAAAGTATCCTTTTAGTTACACTTTGGCCATAATAGGCAGCCTATAGAATAGTCCAGTTTTAGAACCTCATTAAAATGAATAAATACACAAATGGCCATTATAATAAAAGGCCCCAGACAACATGAATAAATGCATACCCCAAAGATCTGTATTTATCAAAATCAGTGCAGCAAAGTAAGGTTTCTTGAGAGTAGCAGGTTAATATGAGTTCTGAAGAAACACATAAAATAGATTTCATTTTGTGGTAGTAGACATAATGTAGATTTGACAGTTGCCAAACACTAGAAAATTGCTTTAAAACAAACATGATACTAAGCATTGATATCACCTAACTACATGGAAATTATGATTCCCCTGAGGAGAATAAAAGTCTGAAGTTTCATCATACAATCACAGTTTTAAAGTTGCATTGCACAGCAAAAGTGTTCATAAATACGAACTCATGGCAATTATTCATAATTTCAGCCTCCCATTGCTAGAAGTCGCCCATTGTTTGATACATCAATCGTTATCTGAAGGAATTTTTTTTAAGTTTCCTAGAAATGCTTAATACATTTTAGATAAATGACTTGGCATAGTTGTCTTTTTACCTCTTGATCTGGAGAGAATGCACTAAATAGTCTTTAGATGATAATAAGTGTCTGTCTATAACGTGCTTTGTCTTGTTATGCTGCAGGTAAACACAAGAAATACGTTGCAAAATTGGTTACCTCTTAACTCAGGGCAAATATACTTAAATAATAATAAAAAGTCAAGAAGTACCTGTCTATATCGTACTTTATCTTGTTAATACTGTAAGGGAAACACAAGAAATACATGACAAACTTTTAGTTACTTATACTGCGCAATTTACCAGTTTTTAAGATAGACCTGTAATTTTTTTTATCAATTTCACAGGTTGCATCGCTCCAAAATGTTCTAAGAACAGTACGATATAGACAGGTACTTCTTGACTTTTTATTATTATTTAAGTATATTTGCCCTGAGTTAAGAGGTAACCAATTTTGCAACGTATTTCTTGTGTTTACCTGCAGCATAACAAGACAAAGTACTTTATAGACAGACACTTATTATCATCTAAAGACTATTTAGTGCATTCTCTCCAGATCAAGAGGTAAAAAGACAACTATGCCAAGTCATTTATCTAAAATGTATTAAGCATTTCTAGGAAACTTTAAAACAATTCCTTCAGATAACGATTGATGTATCAAACAATAGGCGACTTCTAGCAATGGGAGGCTGAAATTAAGAATAATTGCCATGAGTTCGTATTTATGAACACTTTTGCTGTGCAATGCAACTTTAAAAATGTGATTGTATGATGAAACTTCAGACTTTTATTCTCCTCAGGGGAATCATCATTTCCATGTAGTTAGGTGATATCAATGCTTAGTATCATGTTTGTTTTAAAGCAATTTTCTAGTGTTTGTCAACTGTCAAATCTACATTATGTCTACTACCACAAAATGAAATCTATTTTATGTGTCTCTTCAGAACTCATATTAACCTGCTACTCTCAAGGAACCTTACTTTGCTGCACTGATTTTAATAAATACAGATCTTTGAGGTATGCATTTATTCATGTTGTCTGGGGCCTTTTATTATAATGGCCATTTGTGTATTTATTCATTTTAATGAGGTTCTAAAACTGGACTCTTCTATAGGCTGCCTATCATGGCCAAAGTGTAACTAAAAGGATACTTTCTTGTATTATACTAAGAATATCTCTTGTGTGATTATTGAGTTTGCTTCCTTCCGATTTGTCAAGATAACTGGTCCTAGTGCTAGCCAATTCGGATAGACTCAGATGGTTAACACCAGCTTAGATCTGTTTGGTTTTAAAAATATGTGTGTATATTTATAAGTGTGTAATCAATGTATGTTTTATCCTTAGCCCTGAAGAAGTCTCAATTCAGAGACGAAACGCGTCGGCTAAGAAGGGAAATCCACATGTGTTCTTGGATTTTTTCCTGTCTTGGATTACCACAATAAAGATTTGAATAAGAAACTTTGCATCAGTCCGGACCTATTTATTTCAAGATTTAGCTTCTCATGGATATTGAAGTTATCAGAGACTGTCTTGGAAAACATTTTTTTGATGGCTGCTGATTCCATATTTCCTATTGCATATTTTGGGCTTTGCCCATGAAGGAACAGACAGGGTTGTGTTCCTTGGTATCTTGAGCACCATCACTATAACCTTTGAGCCACAGGTGGAAGTAGATGCTGTCTTTTGCCTCAACCATTGTGCCTTGAAAAAACACTTCTATGAGTGTCTCCCCAGCGACAGGGGGCTGACACATGAGGCTACTCGGGCATACCTCAGAAGTGATGGGGTTCATCTGAACATCTCTGGGACTGCTCAGCAACTTTAATCAAACCCTTAGTGCATTATCTCTGGTGGACAGACCCATGCACCAGGTCCAGCTGCTTCTAACTTCTTCTATTGGTCAGCTCCTCCTTCAGGGTTCGCTGACTTATTCCCCCTAGCTCCGGGAGAACTCCTTGAGCTTCCAGGGCAAGACAGGCAGTTCTTCCTCTAGATCAGACTAATACTGATGTTCCCTCACCTCTAAGAAGCTAAGACCAGCTCTGGTTATGCAGTAGCCCTCAGTATACTCTGTGGAACACCACCTCCTTGGCAGACAGATTTTGAGACTGGAACAACAAATGGATCAGCAGCTGCCACTTTTATATTGAATTGGAAGACAGGGGGTGTAGATTTTCTATCTTTCTTTGCAGAACCGGTTTAGATTGTTTCTTTTTCATGTGTCCTTAAAAGGCTGTCTTCCAGCTTCAGCTTTTTTCTCGAGTAATACTCCTCAAAGCAGGGCTGTCTGCAGACTGGAGCTCTCACAACAGAGGCACAACAAGGTGTAAGCAGCCTGCACCTGACCATAAACACAAGCTCTTCTGAAGACGTATTCAGGAAGAGAGACAGAATGCTGCCCCCTCCTAAAGGAACCTTCATACCACGAGAGCAAAAACTGCAGTCTCAACACTCCCCACTGCCCCTCTGTTTTATAAAGACCTAAAGAGAAGCCTGTCTCCTCTTTCCTCCATTCAGTGTCTGGGTTACCTCCCTCTAGTTTAAGGAACATCCGCAATGTACGTCCGCTGTCTGGGAAAGCAATCTCTCCTTTGTCTTGTGCATGCACAGGCCAGAGGTTTTTACAATGGAGCATTGGAACCCACAGGCATATGTCACTCTCTCACCCAACACTCATGCAATGCACACCATCTTCACTGTACACATCAAAGAGCACAGGACCTCACTGCTAGGATTCTGGGCTCATTGTCAACAGCAGAACCTCAGGTGAATGGACCAGTAGGCACCTGTTCATATGACACAGTTCAAAAGGCCTTCACCTACAATAATCACTACAAAACATGGTATGCTGTCACCCCCATGTTACAACCTGTGAACCCCAAACAGGGTCAAGTCCTTTTGTCACTACAGAGGAATTGCTTGGTGGATCCCTCCAGGTACAGGATTGGTCCAGGACCAGTTGTAAGCCAAGGGCAGACCTAGGCCTTTGCTTACATGTTAGATTAGCATGAAGCTGGGGCCAACATATGAAAACCAGGATACCATATACAGTTAGACACACACAGTGACTGTACACCGTGCAGAAAACATTCCTGATCCAACAACGGTGCACTAAACTTTTTCTTATCTAGCATAAGTGGCTTGTCGCTAAGGTTCACCAACTCCTTCATTTGTTCAAGGCAAGCTGCTGATGGCAACTTTCTTTATTCATTTGGGCTCAAAGGGCAGTTGGTCTCAATCTGAACTCCTTTATCTACATTCATGATTTTAATGCAAACTGTAGTACAGTGACACTGAGAGAAAGAACGCTCAATTCCCTTTGTTACTATTGTATCAAAGCTCTGTGGAGGAGATACATCTGGAAACTAGCAGAGACAGCAATGAGTCTCCAGGAGTGAAAACATAATATTTTTCAAGTAAGAGTTGGAAGACCAGTGTAGATATCAACGTCTCCTGTCAATCCACCTTTGTGTGGGAGAGTAAAGTATCAGCAAAATAATTGGCCAAAAAGAAAACACCTGTATTGAAATTGTTCACCCATAACAAATGCACTTACCGCACGATGAGTGGTCAAATGTGACTTAGCATTAGAATGTTGCAATTCTGAACAGACAACAGAACACTGACTTTACTGGTGAGCCACCTTCTGGTTTATGAAATGGTATTAGAACCCACAATGTGCATTTATGGCTTAGTGTAATGACAACTGTTAGCGCCCAAGGACTAGTCAAATCAGGTCTTAAATCAATCACCACAAACGTACAGCTTGGATCCTTGAAATCCAGTGGCACTTCGTCAGGTCAATAGACATTTGCCACCATTTTTTAATGAAGCTAAACAAGAAGTACAGGTCATGTATATCATCAATTGTCAGGTCCTTGATTTTCAATTCATGACGAGAAGCTAGAGGAGTTTTCTAAAACCTTTACTTTCTTAAAGGCTTAGTATGGTTTTGTAATTTTTATTCAGATTAGTCCAATTACAGAAATATCGAGAGAAAATATAAATTAGTGACAGTATAAATAAACAGTGTTCCATAAAGGAAGCAGACCCTATTCTATCTAAGAACCTAACCTATCCTATAGTGATCCCATGAAGAGTCTTTTCTGGAAAAGAACAAGATTTTCGGAGCATAAATAAAGTCTTGAACTTCCCATAAAGGGTTGTTATGGAAACTAAGCTGAGCTCCCCACAGCTGCAGTAGCAACCGTTAAAATAAATCAGTGATAAAGAAATAATCGCAGCAGTAGCATTGATCAAAAAGAATCAGGGTAAAAGAGGGTAAAGTCACTGTACTGTCAGCAGTAGCTTTCAGTAAGGAAGGCAGAATGACTGGCGTATCAAGCATCGTGCAAGGTAAAAGATTTTCTCTTTCCTTTTCTAGCTAGGAATACTCGATTATAATATGAACAGGGGTGGCTCCTCTACTAAAGCTGGGGGGCGTCACCCCACTGCTTTTCCGCAGTGCAAAAAAGGAAACATAAATGATAATAACAGGATGTTATTATCATTTTATTTTTCCCTGCTGAAGCCAGTTTTGGGGTGGGGCTTGGCTGTTGTCAGAGCCAGCAGGGGGAGGAGTGGTGAGTGCACTTAAATGTAAATTACGGTTTGGCCGGCCATCTTGGGCCAGCCAGACAGTAATGCGCACTTAGCATGTTTTCAACCCGGCTGCATTGAACAGTCTGGGAGAAACAATCAATCAATCAGGTGTCTTGTAAAGTGTGACTACTCACCCATAAGGGTCTTAAAGTACAGGGGTACTGCTGATCTGTCAAAGGCGTTGTGGTTCAGTCAAACAGCCAGGTCCTGAGGTCCTTCCTAAATTGAGGCAGTGATTGTGACTGCCTGAGGTGCAGAGGCAGGGTGTTTCAGGTCTTTGCTGCGAGGTAGGAGAAGGATCTTCCTCTGGCTGTGGTCTTAAGGATACATTGGGTGGAGTGAAGGTCTCTGGTGGGTGTGTGGAATGTGAGGCGTTGGTTAAGGTACTAAGGTCCTGCGTCACATCGAGAACGTGCACCTGTCTGAGCACGGAAACCACAGCACTCAGACTAATCACGACGTTGCTGTCATGCTGGTGACTGCAGTATCGTGATTGGCTAGGGGAATCTGGTAGCCTGTGTGCTTCTGGTTCACAGAAAGCAAGGTCAGAGGGTATGCGGCGGCCAACTAGCCAGCAGTCAGGAAGCTGAGTGATCTTTTTTCTTGTTTTTTTCTAACCCCTTTCTCACCGCACCTCACCACTACTGCCCAGGAGCAGCCGCTACTGAATATTAAATGCACAATAATGTAGCAAAAAATTAGCCTTCAGCTAATGGAAACCAGTCATGCAAGGATGTGGTTGACATCAATTGCTTCTCCTCTTAATTCCCACGGTAAACATTCACGCCAGTACCTAGATGATTAATGTTTCAATGTTTGGATACATGGAGGAAAGGTCTCATGAGAATTCTCTTACCTAAACTATCAGCTGCTTTAAATGTCCCATTGCGAAGACAATGGGCTAATCAAAATGTAATGAAACAAATCTATCAACAATGTCCTTGTTACGCATACACAATATATCTAATTTGTTCTTTATTCTAATAGACTATTCAATATAAATCCACAGCAATTTCATTGTTAAAGCACAGTGAGCTAATGTGGTGTGATGAAGCAAAATAACATAATATTAAAGTCAGTACATTCTTTAGTAGAATTCTGGTGCTAAGCAAAATATTCTAAATAAACGTCTATTTAACTATGAGCAAGAGTTGAAAGATAATGGTTTGGGCCTATTTACAGAAGTACATTGAAAATGATAGCCTGCTGCATATTTTTTTAATTCACGTTAGTTTTCCTACACTTTTAAAGAAAACACATTTTTCCTACCAGTTATTTAATCATGCAGTACTTTAGCAGAGTTTTAAATGCATTCTAAAGTGAAATTCCAATTTGTTATGCATGTCTAATTTTAATTTTAAAATGTATTCTAACACCACTATACAGTTAGTTTTGTCCAAAGCTCACCAGAGAGCAGATATAAGTGGATGAATCCCTAGTCAAAAGTCACTTGACCCTCGATATTAGCAGAACGTTACATAATCTGATCTCCACCAGCTGTTGAGTTCCAGTCGAATTACATATAAGGGGACTCAAGCGGATTATAGAGGAGAATCGACCACAGCGTACAAGGTTGAGATGTTGAGTGGAATGCTTGGAGAGATTCCAACATGCCCCTCCATGCCGGTCAGAATACAGAACTCGACATTATGATCTGACGAAACCAGACTCCAGCATCAAGGTTTTACAACCTCCTTCTAAAGGTACGTTTCCAAGATAACTTCGAAAGTAGATATGTTCGGGATTCCGGGTTTAATTTAAATCCTTGCCGTTTTTCTATTTTACTTAGCCTTTGCTCAGTAACCTTCTGTCCCTCGGAACATACTTCGCTTCAGCGCAACTTCACTGGAAGAAAACGTTGGGTTTTCCTGCATCACGCAGGTATATTCCCTCTTTAAATCTATGCTTTTGATTAAACATTCACGCAATTTAATTTTGAGTAGCCACGCATCACGTACGTTTCTCCTTTTGTTTGTTACAGTTCTACAAACAGTCACCGCGCAGCGTGTTACCAGCACGTGAATGTTCATGATTCCCCCTCATACAGATATAACCGTGACCTTTGGAAGCGCCTCACGTTTAAGCATTTGTTCATAGTTCCAGATAAATGGTAGGTTATATGTACATTCCAGGTTTGAAGGAAAGCGACGTTGATGAAACGGGTTAGCAGTCATCGGCAATCTTTGGTTATCACCAGAATACTCATTTTAAAAAAAAACGAAGGTACGCCTTTTGGGATTTATTATTATTAGCTTCCCATTACCGAAGTCAGAACAGCTACTCAAATTAGTTGCACTACTTTCTCTCCTTGCAGAATTTAAGCGTCGTATTCGCCAGAAAGCTTACCGTCCAGTCTGTTTCAGTAAATTCACGGTAAGAAGTCTGTTCAACCACACTCGAGTCTAATATTCCATCTACTTTCAATTTACATTATAGCCTAATGAAGGTCTAGACCAAACATTAAATAGTTCAACATCTTACTAAAATTAAGAGTCCCGTTTGACCACAATTTATGTTCTCTTTTATCAATTTATTTAAGAATTGTTGTTGCACTGTTTTCTCGTGTATTATTGCATATGCATGTATTTTTTTTTTATTTCTGTAATTATGTGATGTAATCCATTTAAATATGTAATGTCAGTGCTGAATGACGTCTTCTAAAATGATCATTACTTTATCTTTTTCAGCTCCCCTGACGAAGGGAAACACTCCCGAAATGCATTGGAATTTGATTATGTATTTGTTTGAACTTATCTTTCATTTTTTGTTTGGATAGTAATTGCATTGTCTAGAACAGAACTGAACAATATTGATTGTGCATGTAAAATGTATATGTTCAGATAAATTGTCAACAATGAAATAATTCATTCAAGATTAAAATGTAGAGAAGTACACTAAACATTATTAACTTTGTGTTTATACAGGCAGATGGATATCTGCCACAGGTAGTGCGAGTAGGGTCTAATGACTTGTGTCACTAGTGATCTTTCCTCCATGCCGGTAACATAACACACTGGTGGTACACAGCAATAAGCAACGCTCAGACGCTAACCATTACTGGGTGCGAGGCTGAAGGCTCCAACAAGATGGCAGACCACAGATGCTGCAGAGCCCACCACATAGTCTGACTCCTGAATCAACATAGATTAAAGCTTTGCTGACAGCAGGAATCAGGTAGGTTAATCCAATAACAGGCTCCAACAACATTGCTTATGAAGACTGAATAAATGGGTATAAACTCAATATAGATAAATCAGATGCACTGCCCCTTAATGAATACTGCTTCTCAGATATGTTTAAGGATTCTGGATTCACTTGGAACTCAAAAATAATAATTAAATGTGTAGTTATCATTTACTCAAATAGCATCTAAGAAATCATTCAAATTAATCTCAATGAAATTATGACAAAGGTCACTTCGCTGGTGGAGGGTTGGTCCCCTCTTTTTCCGTCCTGGTGAGGTAGATTAGCTACAATTAACATGATGTTATTACTGATTCTGAACTTCTACTTGTCAATGCTCCCATTCACATTTCAAGTTACTTTAAAAAAAAAAAAACATTAATCGCTACCTAATTCAATTCTTGTGGAACAAACGGAAACCTTGAATCTCTTTAACCCGTCGTCAGCAATCCAAAAACAGTGGAGGGGTTAATTTTCCTAATCTTAGGCTATACCATTCTGCATTCACACTGAAAAATATTTGGACATCCTTCTCAGTAAATACTAAAGAAATATCAACAGTTTGGGGTCAATTTAATAATAGAGTTCTCTCGTGGAAAGAATGGATCAACAAGGAGATTATAACCATCGGTCATCTACTCTCTAATGGGTCTCTCTTAAACTTCTCAGAAATCTGGGAAAAATATGACATATCTTCATACTAAGCCACCCGATACCAATGCCTTGGGACTCTTCTTCTTCTATATATTTCCCAATACTACACTTTAGTTTTACATACATAGCCTACACCTATAACATTGGATTTCTATTCACAAATGAAGACATTCTGGCATATATAAGGTGTTGATTGGTTCTTCTGATATTAAACCAAAATCCAAAATAGAGCTACTGTGGGAAACTGACCTTCATCAAGAGTTCTCCCCCCAAACATGGAATTCAGTATGGGCTAAGATCCACACTTCCTCCTGTTCGGCAAGTACAACCCAAACATTTTATTATTTCTATAATAGATTATTCTTAACCCGCATGAACCTACATAAATTCAAGCTTTCTAACAATGCCAAATGCTGGTCTTCTTCTTATGATAAAAGTGACCTTCCACATATGTTTTGTGACTGTCCTTTGGTGAAAAAGCATTGGCCACGCATATGGGATAAGTTGAATGAAATTTTGTCCACGAATATCCCTTTTGATATCCTGCACATTGTTTGGGGAGGTTTCTCTCCCTTATGGCAATATCAAAATATGATAGGGAAGTTACCATTGCTTTACAAATAATTATAACAAATTGGAAAGACACTACTAAAAGTTCTTATATTGGTTGGTGGAATCCGTTATGTCATCATTACAGACTGGATCAAGATCACACTACCTCTATCCCTTTAATGTTGAAAAAAGATTTATTATGGTCACCAGTCACGTCATTCTTATCCAGGAAATCTTCTCAAATCATATCTAAGGTTATTAGTTATGAACCCCCATAAAGACTAGAATTTTTATTAAATATGTATTATTATTGCATTGCTGTTAATGTTTACTCTGTAAATATATGCAATATCATACTTTCTTTTTTCTTTTCTTTGTCTTCTTTCCATTTTTTCTCGTTATCCTTCTTCTTCTCTTCTTCTTTTCTTTCTTTTCTTCCTTTTCTCCGAAAAATGGTTTAAATGCATTTGTTCAGTATTGTGTTTATATTTTTCAATTCAAGCTTTTTCGGTTCCTAGTTTAGTAGTGTATGCTTTACTAATTCTGATTAGTTCTTATATGAATATTTTTTTTTCTATTTATAGAAAGATGTATTGCTACTTAAATACTTTATATGATTATATGTGCTTGGACTGACTTGATTGTGTTTTCTCTTATTAATCTTTTATTCGTTTTTTTTGCATTCTCTTCCATAAAGCCATTCTAAACTAAAAAAAAAGACTGAATAACCAATACCCATAAATCACCCATCATACCGGAGGCGATCTCCAGGTAATCAAGGGGGTAAGGATACCAGTGCTGTGAAAGGATTGCAAGAAATGTCAGTCTCTGGGCTCAAGGCACAGTAACACAAAGAGTAGGGGCTGACTCCACTAGCGACCTCTCGCCACAATGGTCACTGGTTTGCTCCAGGTCCAGGCCAACCACTCCTGCGCGGACAGGTCAGTGACTCACAAACTCTCCAGAATGGCCCGTGTCCTCTTATAGCATAGATCTGCCATTGATGAGGATGGGAAGAGTAACTGAATGTAGATTATGTCCAAATATTTTGCCCGTTGCTGGAGTCCACTCCAAAGTGTGTCTTTCATAGTATTCAACTGTCTCCTGCCCCCAAATCCTGCCTTGCTTGACTGTAAACCTTCACAGAGGCCTCCATTAAAGGTGGAAGAATCCAGGCTCCTCTCATCAGGAGCTTCAATCCCCCTCCCACTCCTGAGATCCTGTCCTACGGAAATGAGGAACAACCCCATCTTCCTGATCTGGGAAGAGGTTTCCCTCCTGCTGTAGGCCTAAACAAAGGTCTAATAGTGGCATCTAGATGAGAGGCTTCTGTCACCTGAGACTATCTCTGGTGTCTTAATGTTAAAAGGCATGCTTTTGTTCTGGTCGTCTGCCTCTGTCCAGTCCTAAATGGCCCAGACAATAAAAGGGCCCAGGGATTGCCCACTCCTGTCTCTCCACCTATTAAAGTGGGTCTATAGTTTCCTGGCAGAACACTTTTTCACACCTACTCAGAATTTTGATTAGTCACTGGAGGGAAGGAAAGGCAACAGAACTAGTGTATTACTGCTAGGCTTCAGGCAACAAAAAGTGTGATTTTTACCTGCTACTGCACAACAGATATTAAAAATCCATGTTCAAGGCTGAACAAGAACTTTGATAAATTAGTGAAAAGAACTTTAAAGCAAGTTTCTAGAATTGTCCTTGCTGATACTACACATTTAGACTAAAATTCAAAATCAAGCTTCTCTATAGATAAACGCTCCTTACCCTTTCATACTTTTATTTTAAAATGTAGCATGTCTATCTTTAATACATGAAGCACTGAACACTGTGGGGCAGATTTACAATTACTGGCGCATCCCTGGGTATCGGCAGGGATGCGCCAGTAACTGTGCGCCGCAGATTCGCCACCCTTGATGCGCCGCATTTACAATGCAGCGCACCATGGGGCAAAAATGGCACAGATGCGTCACGCATCTGTGGCGTAAAAGCGGCGCATTGCGGGAGTTGCATCGCAAGCGCAACGCAGCTCCAACAATGATCAGGGGGACCCTATGTGCACAATGCTGAGTGAATCCTTATGCCTGCTTCAAGCAGGCGCAGGGTTTTGACGCAGCATAGCCCCAAAAGTGACTGAGTGAAATCTTGTAGATTTCACTCAGCCACTTTTGGGAGGCGTTCCTGCGCTGGAACGCCTCCCCCTGCGATGGTACGCCTCTTCTGGCGCAGGGCTTTACAAAGTGACGCATCTGGGAGATGCGTCACATTGTCAATACCCCGCATCATGGCGCATCTTTTGCGCCACCGCTGCATCACAAAAGTGATGCAACGGCGGCGTAAAAGCGGCGCAAGGGGCTTGTAAATCTGCCCCTGTGAGTTTTCAGGGCACACTTAGGAATTAACTTAGTTAATTTTAAAAAAAAGTTGTTTTTCCTAAATGGAATTTGGTAGTACTCTGGCGTGACTTGCATTGCACCCAGCCAGGTCACAATGGAGTACCTCCAGCCATATTGTTTCAGTCACACATGTGAGTGGTATACAGGTTAATGCACCCCGGTGCGGCATGCAGCTTCCACGCCATTAGCACAGGTCCTGTACCTGGTTACCACTGCAATAGAAGCAGGAACTCACTCCAAAAGTAGGTAGTAAAATTAAGGACTACATCCACCCAGACACAATCCTTCAATCGTTCACCAGCTTGGAAATATTTACCCCTCAATGTAAGGAAGCAATCCGCCCTTCTCACCTTCAGAAAACATGTTCCACTGGTTTCTACCCTACATGTAAACGTTTGAACCTAAACTGATATTCTAAGCACTGATCTTTTCAAAGAGCAAAAGATTCCCTCGTTTGTTTCTTGCCTAGTGTTATTGGATGTATACCTTAGTTTTATGTGAGGTGTTCTACCAATCGGTGAACTATATAACATTTTAATTAGATTAAGAAATAAAGCAAAATCTGCTATAGTACATTATGGGTTTGCAAAGCAAAATTTGAGAGTCGCGAATTCTAATTTTTTTCACTACAAATTTGCATTGTGTAACTGTTCCCTTATGTTTTCTCTCATTTTCATGTGGTTATGTTGCACATTCAGACAAGCCGTTGCCTCAAAATTTAGGGCGTTATTCAAGCGACGGAGATCTTTTCTGGGTTCACAGTGACGCCTTGTGGCATGATGTACAAATAACGCTGTCCCTCTTGTCTGTTTACAATCGCCTCTTGTCGACAAAACAGATATTTTTGCTAAACGATGCCACTTATGCTACATGTGAGGGGTAGAGACTTACACGGAAACATTTAAAACACCCATCGCCGACACTTTTACAGCCAATAAAAGTATTCTCAATTTTAAAACTATCTGTTGTTTATGAAAAACATTTCAGTAAAAATTAGGGAATGGAGTGAACGTAGGAAAACTGCCTCACGACCTTAAATTTGGTCAAGGAGGGAATACTTTCAGGGTATTATATTATAAGTTGTAGGGCTCATTTTTTTTTAGGATCTCGTTGCCGGAAGCCGAGATTGTATCATAGAAAATATTCCTAATAGCGAAAAAGAGTCAATTTTCTCAAAAGTGAGAGCCGGAGTCCACCACCCCAAACCACCATACTGCCACCCACCACCTCTATCTCTCGTCACTAGCAAGTGCAGAGATCCATACACACGCTACGCATGCATCTCTACTACGGGAACCAGAAAGGAATTGAAGCATCACACACAATTTCTCCAGAGGCAGAAACATCCTACTTGTGCACCAGGGCCGGATTGGCACTGGTGGTGCCCAGTGCGACAAACTTTGTTGCCACCCCCCTCTCCCCCCACCACCATCTTCTTCGCGTATTTCTTCACTACCAGCCTCCAACGGCGCCCCTCATCTCTCCATAGCCCCCTCTCACATTTATTTAATTTCTTTTATAGCGCTTCTCCTGCCAATGCATGGTATAGTGGTGCTTTACATTAGACACACACACAGAGACAGTGAATTATAGAAGTGTATAGAAAACGTTTAAGACAATGAGGGATTCAAGGGGGGGGGGGGACATATTATCATTACTAGAATGCATTATATGCTAAGGCTGCTTGCACTGAAGAAACACAAAGTCTGATTTAAAATGTAACAGTGGTTGTCTGAACTAAAAATAATATATTACACGTCCTGCTTTGCAAACACTTTTACTTTGCATAGTAACCATCTATACTATGTTAAGATGAATCAAAACTACAACAACACAACACTCAGATCTCTCCAGTAAGCACATTATTCATCAGCGTAATTTTGACATTTGTATTACTGCCTGAAGTTTGTTCATGCACAAAGAACTCAGCAGCAGGTGCCTTTAAGCCTGTAAGATATTGTAAAATACAAAATCCCCTAAGCTTGATGCCAGGTGCAATGCTTAATTTGTGTTGGTGTTTTCCGGTGTTCAGCACTGGCACTCATTTCTAAACACCGAAAAGTATTTATGGGATTACACCACATGATGGTGCTGACTGTCTAGTTTCAACTGCATCTATCAATGCAACGTTTATTTAGAAATGATAAAAATAGCGCTTAAGTAATACTGGTTCTGACATTCAGTAGCAGTGGCAGAGTTTATGGTGGTTCCTGCTGCAGTGGACACCTACGAATTGCCTTGGCCCTGACACTTAATTTGTTTACAAATGAAATACTGGTATGGTGACACCGATCGCACCTCATTAAAACGGTAGCACTGATGTGCACATCCAGGTGTTTCTACCACATACACATATTTCTGATGGCAACATTAATATATTTGTTGCTAAAGATGAAAAATGCTCTTTGGTCCTATGTCAGACCCCAAAGTATTTAATTATACCCAAAACTGCACATACACCTTTTTAGGTCGAGCCTAGCACCGTGCATGCGCTGCTCTGCAAGGCTTCTTGTATCTACTCTGTGTGGGTCGGACTCCTCCCACACATTGGATTGCCTTTTGCATGTGTCTTTCTATAATGAAAGCACGCAAATGGATAAAGATGGGCGCATGTCATACCCCTTTTGAAATGTTCACTCCCTCAGCGTTTCGCCTCTGGAGTGAGCAGCAGCGCAAAGGGCGGCAGCTGCAGTGCCTCCTTGTTCTGCACTGCTTCTCGCTATCTTGATTCTCCCGGCCTTGCTTGTGCTCACTGCCGCAGTGCCTCCTTGTTCTGCACTGCTTCTCGCTATCTTGATTCTCCCGGCCTTGCTTTGTGCTCACTGCCGCAGTGCCTCCTTGTTCCGCACTGCTTCTCGCTATCTTAATTCTCCCGGCCTTGCTTTCTGCTCACTGCCGCAGTGCCTCCTTGTTCCGCACTGCTTCTTGCTATCTTGATTCTCCCGGCCTTGCTCTGTGCTCACTGCCGCAGTGCCTCCTTGTTCCGCACTGCTTCTCGCTATCTTGAATCTCCCGGCCTTGCTTTGTGCTCACTGCGGCAGTGCCTCCTTGTTCTGCACTGCTTCTCGCTATCTTGATTCTCCCGGCCTTGCTTTGTGCTCAATGCGGCAGTGCCTCCTGGTTCCGCACTGCTTCTCGCTATCTTGATTCTCCCGGCCTTGCTTTGTGCTCACTGCTGCAGTGCCTCCTTGTTCCGCACTGCTTCTCGCTATCTTGATTCTCCCGGCCTTGCTTTGTGCTCACTGTCGCAGTGCCCTCTTGTTCCGCACTGCTTCTTGCTATCTTGATTCTCCCGGCCTTGCTCTGTGCTCACTGATGCAGTGCCTCCTTGTTCCGCACTGCTTCTTGCTATCTTGATTCTCCCGGCCTTGCTTGTGCTCACTGTGGCAGTGCCTCCTTGTTCCGCACTGCTTCTCGCTATCTTGATTCTCCCGGCCTTGCTTTGTACTCACTGCGGCAGTGCCTCCTTGTTCCGCACTGCTTCTTGCTATCTTGATTCTCCCGGCCTTGCTTGTGCTCACTGTGGCAGTGCCTCCTTGTTCCGCACTGCTTCTCGCTATCTTGATTCTCCCGGCCTTGCTTGTGCTCACTGCGGCAGTGCCTCCTTGTTCCGCACTGCTTCTCGCTATCTTGTTTCTCCCGGCCTTGCTTGTGCTCACTGTGGCAGTGCCACCTTGTTCCGCAGTGCTTCTCGCTATCTTGATTCTCCCGGCCTTGCTTGTGCTCACTGCGTCAGTGCCTCCTTGTTCCGCACTGCTTCTCGCTATCTTGATTCTCCCGGCCTTGCTTTGTGCTCACTGCGGCAGTGCCTCCTTGTTCCGCAATGCTTCTCGCTATCTTGATTCTCCCGGCCTTGCTTGTGCTCACTGTGGCAGTGCCTCCTTGTTCCGCACTGCTTCTCGCTATCTTGATTCTCCCGGCCTTGCTTGTGCTCACTGCGGCAGTGCCTCCTTGTTCCGCACTGCTTCTCGCTATCTTGATTCTCCCGGCCTTGCTTGTGCTCTCTGCGGCAGTGCCACCTTGTTCCGCACTGCTTCTCGCTATCTTGATTCTCCCGGCCTTGCTTGTGCTCACTGCGGCAGTGCCACCTTGTTCCGCACTGCTTCTCGCTATCTTGATTCTCCCGGCTTTGCTTGTGCTCACTCTCATTTCAGCGACTTTTCCATCCTCGGAAATGAAAACTCCCCTCGTCTTTCAATGGGTGCGGAGACAGCAAAGCCGCCATGCCCGCCTGGGGAGTGTACACAAAAACTCGCTTCTGTAGACTATACCGCGCACAGCCGAGGACACGACCGCCTGTATTATGGGAAACAGCTGTTCTGAGAAAGTGCTTGGACCATGGCAGAGAGAAAGATAAAAACCCTGGCAACCACTTCCTCCTCGCCCCCTCCTCCCTGCCAGATGCACAGACGGAGTTGGAGACAAGGTTTCTAAGGTTTCCCTAGACCCAAACGTGCAGTCCTTTCATGAAATATATTCCACTTCTCTGTCTCTCGTCTTGCCGATGTTGTTAATGTATGTAAAAAATAATGCACGCCGCTTTCGCTCTCATTTGACTAAACAAGCGTCACATAGATGTCAGTCATAGCTTGAGAGCAATTATAGTGCTAGAAAGAAATACACATGGGCAAATTAAATTGGTCTGCGCACTAAGTGGCAATAGTCCTATGTATATTTAATTGCTGGTGAAAACTGTGATATTTGTATTAGGTAGAAGAGCTGGTTCCACAGTCGTAAACCATGAAAGATTTACAGCAGCTCATAGCCTCTAACCTCCCCAGTGCCCCCCCCCCCCTACCTCCAGCCTTATTAGACCCCTGATCTCATCCCCGGAGTCAGAATTAAAGAAAAAACAAGCATTTGCAATGCAATAGGTCTCGGATTTACACAAGTTTAAGCTATTGGCATTGTAAATGAAAATTCATATTATTTTTGTTTTTAAAACATAATTAAAAGGCATTGTCATTTACAATGCCAATAGCTTAAACTCGCGTTAATGTGAGACCAATTGCATTGCAAATGCTTGTTCTCTCTTGACGTTAGCCGCGGCTGCTGCAGGTAAGAGAGGTAGGGCAGCCGCGGCCCGTGGCGGGAGTTCCGTGGGACAGACAGGCGGGGCGGGGGAGGGGCAGAGAAGGGGGTGGTAAACACCGGAATATGGATGATTGCAGGTAAGTAAACAATTACATTAATAAAACGAATTTCATAGCGCACCCTGCATCGCATTTTGCGATGAAGGGCACGCAACGAAATTCGTTTTTTAAATTTATTTATTTAATATGATTAGCCCCAGCTATCCTAAATGTGATGGACCCAATC
Organism: Lissotriton vulgaris; assembly: GCF_964263255.1. Taxonomy (NCBI): domain Eukaryota; kingdom Metazoa; phylum Chordata; class Amphibia; order Caudata; family Salamandridae; genus Lissotriton; species Lissotriton vulgaris. Next base: position 28,346 of record NW_028241710.1, read on the forward strand.
AGACATGGCTACATAGACACAACATGGGTTCTTTCAAATGCACCAACTATAGTATGTGTAGATTTGCTTTCAAAGATAAGAGGGAGTTTCAATATAATGGTTCTAAGATTTTTCCAATTAACCAACACATAGATTGCACTACTAAATATAGTCTATGTTATTGTTTGTAAATGCTCTAAAATCTACGTGGGAAGTACAATTAGGTGTATGAAAGATCATATCTCTGAGCACTTCAGGGCCTTTAAGAATATGGATTGTAGATACCCGATTGGTGTACATGCTGCAGAATGTCCAAATAAATCAAAACAGCCTGCCTTCATGTTTCATGGACTTAAAAATGTCCCTATCAATGCCAGGGGTGGTAACCGTGAGCTTACCCTTAGACAGGCAGAGTTACGCTGGATAATTAGACTGCATGCGGTTGAGATGGGCATTAACATTGATAGTGAAATGCAGTACTTTTTGGGTAAATAATTGGATGGTTTTTATATGATCGGTTGTAGTCAGATATATTGGAGTTACATATTGGGTATAAGATTCTTTCCAACTTCAGCTTTACATTTATTTATGTTACGAATTACTTTTGGTTAGGAAACTATTGCTGTTATCAACTCTGTGCTATGTGTTATCTACTTTGTGTTAAGTTTCTATGATAGGCCTTATAGACACTTACTCCCCTTATGTTCTGGTTACAACTCCCTTCTGTAATTTACCTCATATGCAAATCTTGATGTGTAATATAATATAGCTATTGTATTAATTGGAATTGCACTTTCTTTGAACTGTCTTTCTTGAAAAAGTTTTCAGGATTTAGTTTTCTGTATATTCTTGCTTGTTGAGAAATGAATTATTGGTTGACATAGTGAGATATTATGTGTGTTTTTGCTACCTTATTATTCACTTACCCTTTTTAGGTCTCGTAGAGAGACCTATTGCCGTCAAACCACAAAGCTGAGTTCACAATGCGGATTTGTAGAAGTGCACACTCTCGTGAACGCGCTTCTATCCCCCTGCCTTGCTCTTCAAAGGCTCCCCTTACCATTTGCTTGCTCCTGCTGTCAGGTTCTCAGTTACTGCGCCTGCATCGTCTGAGCACGCATGGGGGGGTAGATCTGTGGTAAGAAAATTGTGGCTGCAACAGGAGTTGGACTACAACTCCCAGACTCCTCGGTGAGGGGAAGTACTTGTGCAGCTTCCACACGCTTCCTGTTGCGTGTAATTCATTGTGTTTTCTAATTCGTCTGGGAGGAGGTCGGGAGTCGCTGCATGCCGCGGCTGCTCGGCGAGAAGTTCGGTGGAGGAAAGCCGGAGTTCATTTCTGCGTTTGTAGATCCAGGTAGGATCTGTACTTTGGGATTGCCTTGTCAGCGGGCGGTAGCGTATTGCTTCGCCACGCGATCTTCAGGCTTTGCAAGAGCGGAGCGCGGTGGTAGTCCGCCACGCGTTCCCGCTCTAGATGTCCTCGGAGTGGAGTTAACTTCGGAAGAGACAGTTAATAAACAATCTTATTTACTTTGTGTAGAGGAGAAAAGACAAAGTGGGTGTCTCTGTTGCGGGGCGCTGTGGTGGTCGAAACTACGCGTCACCGTACTCTGCCCATTATCTCATGAACTGGTATTTAGAACAAGGGAACCCGTAAAGGTAGCAAAGGACCCCGGGTAGTACTAGTTTATTTTTGTTTAACAATGGTCCTTTAGCTTGAAAAATAGAACAAGGATAAGCACAGGCTAAAAATGAAGACTGTGTATTTTCTTCAGTGGCCAGCCGGACATAGAAGCATTTATTTTGAAGGATTCAAAAAATTCATACATTTGGGGTGAAACAAGTCACACAAGGATAACTGGGCACAAGCCTGTACCAAGTCGGGAAAGAACAATACATGGGGAAGAAAGTAACAGGCAAACAAACAGGAGAAATGGCGGCTTACAATACAATTAATTTTTAAGTAAGCTCTAACCCACAGTTACTGCAACATAAATCATAAATCGAAAAAGGAGCAGTACTGTGTTGAACAGTCGATGAACGTTTCGATCCCTATCTCCAAGAAATATATTGGGATCATCATCAGGACTACAATGAAAGAGCTTTGCCTGATTAATTATAGTGAGTGAGTGCAGCGTGATGGCTGGATCAGCCATCACGCTGCACTCACGGGACCCATCGTTTCGTCCTTGGACGCTGACTCAAGCGGCTCCGACTTGGAATGCACACGCTATTATGCGTACTGCCAAAGTAAACTAAGTATACGTGATTCAGCCTCCTGCTCCGATGGGTTATCGGGACCTCGCCCACATCCATGAGCACGGCCTCCGAGGCCTACTAAATATAATTAATCAGGCAAAGCTCTTTCATTGTAGTCCTGATGATGATCTCAATATATTTCTTGGAGATAGGGATCGAAACGTTCGTCGACTGTTCAACACAGTACTGCTCCTTTTTCGATTTATGATTTATGTTGCAGTAACTGTGGGTTAGAGCTTACTTAAAAATTCATTGTATTGTAAGCCGCCATTTCTCCTGTTTGTTTGCCTGTTACTTTCTTCCCCATGTATTGTTCTTTCCTGACTTGGTACAGGCTTGTGCTCAGTTATCCTTGTGTGACTTGTTTCACCCCAAATGTATGAATTTTTTGAATCCTTCAAAATAAATGCTTCTATGTCCGGCTGGACACTGAAGAAAATACACAGTCTTCATTTTTAGCCTGTGCTTATCCTTGTTCTATTTTTCAAGTTAAAGGACCATTGTTAAACAAAAATAAACCATTATCTCATGAACAGCTGACTACGCTGAAAGGATTTTCGTTTTGTGTTTCTGAACAGCTACAACTGTTTATCGTACCCTATTGGGAAGGGTCGCTGAATATTGTCCTTTCCATATATTATCACAGAGCGGAGTGTTGTGGTTCTTGCTTCCCACCCACTGCTGTTTTCTGTTACTAAGGAAGACTTGCTCACTTTCATCCTTGTGGATCCATTTACTTTTCCTTCTACAGCAGAGTGCTGTGCCTTATTTGAATCCAGTTATAACGTCTCTCGCCTGTTGTCATGGTATGCCACCTATATGGATGTAGCTGCTTGGGGTTTGTGTGTTCTGGGGAGTGTGTTTGTTTCTGACCTACCTTTTGTGTCCGATAGGCTTTTGAGGTGACAGGAGGCGATAGAGGAGACGTGTTGCCAGAAAACGTTTACCAGTTAAATCACAAGGTATACGCAGTTCTTTAGTGAGATCTTATGAGAGTAGCCATTTGTTTAGGACTGCATGTCTAAGTACTTTGTTTTTGTCGTTACAGGAATAGCCCTTCCCTGCTGGCCCTTCCCTTTCCCTTCCCTGTTCTTTTTATCCCTCACCTAATGGCTCAATCCCTCTGTGTGTTTCTACAAGAGGCATTGTGACGTTTGGCGGTGGAACATTATAAGCATCGATCGGATCCCGTGGAGCAAATCTGGACAGAATTACATGCCCACGAATACTGCTTTACCTGATCCGGTCGAGTTTATAATGGCCTCTCTGGATGATGTTTTACAGGCCTTGTTATTGGTCCAGCAGGAATTGGCCGCCTCTAAAACAGAGGCAGCTAACTTAAGAGGCAAGGTAGATAGGTTAAGCAGAAACCCCTTTGATGCTTCCACTTCACAGGTGCAGGTTACTGTCCCACCACCCATTCCATTGGCTAGCCCAGAGCGGTACTCTGGGGATCCAACTAAGACTCAAGTCTTTTTGACTCAGATAATGTTGCATTTCTCTTGCAAACCGGCCTCATTTCCAAATCATCACTCCAGGGTGGCTTTTGCCATTTCGTATTTGATCGGGGATGCAGCAAATTGGGCAGTACCCCTGGTGCGAAACAACAAAGCTATATTGTCTGATTGGGCTGCGTTCCGTGCGGAGTTCGAGAGAGTATTCGATAGACGCGCTACTACATTCATTGCTGATAGAGAATTGCTCACCCTTAGACAGGAAAGAATGGATCTGGTGTCATACTTGACTGATTTTAACAGGTTAGTGGCAGAGACGTCTTGACCGGATGAAAAGAGGATGTTGCTTTTTTATCAAGGGTTGAGAGATGGGCTAAAAGACATCATTGCCCAGATAGACCCTCAACCTGTTACTTGCACGGATATGATTAATCTAACCTTGCGTTTAGATGGTAAACTAAGCGAAAGAGGTGGAGAAAGAAGAAGGTGGGACAGGGTTTCTTTTGGGTCCGAGGCTACGCCTCGAAAAACGTTGTCTTCCTCAGAGGCTAGCTCAGAACCCATGGAGATTGGAGCAGTACGAGCACCTTTATCTAGGGAAGAAAAAGAGAACCGTAGAGCCCTGGGGTTGTGCTTATACTGTGAAAAAAAGGGGCATTACGTTAAAGAGTGCCCCACCAAACCGAAGACATCTGGAGTATGGAACAGGAGCAAAAGAATAGCAGTCTCTGTTGTGGGTGCGTCCGAGGCTGAGGCAGAGAAATCCCAGGAACAACCAAGGGAGTCTCCGCCTTTAATGATACCTTCACTAACTGTTCTGGCCTTGCAGGATACGGAGACGCAAATCGTTCTCCCTATGAGTTTAGAGAGTCAGCTACAGATACATCAGGTTAAGGTCATGATTGACTCCGGGGCCACGGGGAACTTTATTGATAGCAGCTTAGTATCCTCTTTGTCTTTAGACAGAGTAACTAGAGAGACCCCCGAGGAGGTACTGGCTGTAGACGAGAAACCTCTGATATCCGGCCTCATAACTGAACAGACAGATGTGGTAGTGTTGTCCTTCAAAGGACCGGAGGGACTGCATAGAGAAGAACTAACACTCAACATAATAGAGGCCCCACAATACGAGGTCATTCTGGGGATGCCTTGGCTAAGCTATCCAATCAAACTGATCAATTGGAAAACTAAAGAGGTCCGGTTCTTGTCGGAGGAATGCAAGGAGCATCTGAACGCTTTCAAGACACCGCTGGCCGCTGCCTTACTTCTCCCTGTAGTGGTGGCTACTGCAGCAGAGAAACAGGTGGTTCTACCCTCTGAATACAGGCGTTTCATGGATGTTTTTAGCGAAACCCAGGCAGAACAACTGCCCCCACACCGGATATACGATTGTCGCATAGATCTGGTGGAGGGAGCCACACTACCTTCCTGTCGTTTTTATGCACTGTCGGTACCTGAGACTGCACACTTAAAAGAATACCTTGATCATTATGTTGATATAGGGTTCATCAGACCCTCCAGATCCCCCGCAGCCTCGCCTTTGTTTTTTATCAAAAAAGCAAACGGAGACTTGAGAGCCTGTGTGGATTACCGGGTATTAAATAAGAATACGGTTCGGAACAGATACCCGTTGCCCCTCATTTAGGTCCCACTGGATCAAGTGAGGGATGCCCAAATATATACCCGTTTGGACTTGAGGGGCGCGTACCATTTGGTGCGTGTCAGAGAGGGGGACGAGTGGAAGACTACCTTCAAGACTCGTTATGGATTATATGAATATACTGTTATGCCGTTTGGGCTGTGTAACGCCCCGGCGGCATTTCAGTATTTCCTTAACGATGTCTTGAAGGAGCTTGTGGATATATGTGCGGTCGTCTACATAGACGATATTCTCATTTACTCAGACAGGACTGAGATACACAGGCACCATGTTTCTCAGGTACTACAGAGGTTGGGGGAGAACAAACTCTTTTGCAAGCTGAGTAAATGCGAATTCGGTGTGACTGAGGTGGAATTCCTGGGAGTGATATTGAGCCCCTCTGGGTTGCAGATGTCGGAGAGAAAGGTTCAGGCTGTACAGGATTGGCTGGTTCCTTCCAGAGTAAAGGACGTCCAGAGCTTCCTGGGATTCGCGAACTATTACCGCAGGTTTATTTCACAGTTTTCTCAGGTAGCGTCTCCTCTGTCTAAACTACTCAGAAAAGGAGTAGCTTTCCTTTGGTCTACTGAAGCTGAAAGAGCCTTTGTGTTCCTGAAACAAGCCTTTACCACTGCCCCGATCTTGGCTCATCCTAAACCGGAACATCCATTCATAATGGAAGCGGATGCTTCAGATGTAGCGATAGGGGCCATCTTATCACAGCGGAACTACACCACAGGGCAACTACACCCCGTAGCATATATGTCCAAGAAATTGTGCACGGCTGAGATGAATTATACCATAGCCGAGAAAGAGCTGCTAGCAATAAAGAAAGCCTTTCAGGAATGGCGTCAACATCTCTGCGTTCCCAGTCACCGTGTTCTCTGATCATAGGAACCTCCAGTACATGAAAACAGCCCAAGACCTCACACAAAGACAGATGAGGTGGATGTTATTCTTTTCAGAATACGATTTCATCATCACTTACAGACCAGGGGTAGAGAACAGGAAAGCCGATACCCTATCCAGGCAGAATCATGCTGGCAACGTTCCGGGAGACAAATCCCTAGAGGCGATTATAGATCCAGGGAAAGTGGTTTGTGTTGTTCAGGCCAACACCTTCTTGGATTTGGTTCGCCAAGCAAAGGCTCCAGATGCATGGGTGATGTGGGCTGCTAGGGGAAGTGGTCGCACTTTAAAACAAGGGCTACCTATGCAGGATGGTAAGTTGTACCTACCCAATACAGTTTTAAGAAAGAAGGCTTTCGAGTGGTGTCATGATACCTTGTTGGCAGGCCACTCAGGTGTGAGCAAAACAATTCAGTTGCTACAATGCCATTTCTGGTGGGAGACTATCAAAGGTGACGTAAACACATGGGTAGGAACATGTGAGGAGTGCGCCCGAGCCAAGAACGAGACAGGAAAAAAGAAAGGGCTGCTGATGCCTCTGCCCACACCTAAAAGGCCTTGGCAGACTATCAGCATTGACTTTGTCACAGGACTACCCCCGGATCAAGGTAAAACGGCGATCCTGGTGGTGATAGACAGTCTCACTAAAATGGGACACTTCATTCCCTGTATGAATCTCCCTACCGCAAGTCAAACAGCGCAGTTACTGTTGAGCAACATTATTTGTTTGCACGGATAGGGGCCCGCAATTCATTGCCAGGTTTTGGAAGGCCTGGTGCCAGGCCATGCAGATCCAGTCTTCTCTTTCCACTAGTTTCCACCCACAGACTGATGGGCAGACAGAGAGACTCAATCAAACCCTGAAAAAATATCTGAGGTGCTATGCTGCTGAAGCCCAGGACTCGTGGGTCTCTCTGTTGTGGATGGCCGAGGTGGCGTACAATAACGCCTGGCACAGTTTGCTGGGGGTGTCACCCTTTTGCGCCACCTACAGTTTTAACGCCCGAATACTTCCTATGTAAATGTAAATGTATTGGCATTTATATAGCGCACTACTTACCCGTAGGGTCCCAAGGCGCTTCGACCGCTGCGAAACCCTTCCTGGCTTCCCTGAGAGATGGTCCCTTAATGGGTATCTCCAGGGTGAGACCAGGCATCCCCGGCGGTCTGGTGGGGCCGTTAGTGAAGATGAGGCAAGCTAATGCCCAGAGTTGCTGAGTGTGATCGCTGATCAGAGTGGGCACCGAGGCGAGAGAATTATCGAGTCCGCTGACCCTGGTCCAGAAACCTGCCGCGCCGGGAATCGAACCCTGGTCCCGGGCCATCCTCTGCTCTCGGGTCTGCCGCCTCTAACCAGTGAGCCACACTACTTCAGCATTCCGGAGGGGGTAGCGGATCAACCTACTGTGTTGGGGCAGATGCGTAACTTACAGGCTATGCACAAAAAGATCAGGGCTCATCTGCAGAAAGCAAAGATCGAGTATAAAAAGGGCGAGGACAAACATCGGAGAGCAGGACCTTCCTATGAAGTAGGGGATAAAGTATGGCTTTCCACTAGGAACATCCGTTTCAAATTGCGCAGTATCTTTCACCCCAGATACATTGGTCCTTATGTCGTCATAAAACAGATCAATCCAGTGGCCTACAAGCTGAAGCTGCCTGGTACCCTGAGAATACATCCTGTGTTCCATTGTAACCTGCTGAAACCTGCTTTTGGTGCCCAGAGACGTGCGCCTCCTCCAGTGCTTTGTGATGGTGGTTTTGAGTACGTGGTACGGAGTATCAAAGACTCCAAATACAGGAGGGACGTTTTGTGGTACTTGGTTTCCTGGAAGGGGTATTCGGCGGAGGACGATTCCTGGGAGCCTCTGCAGAACCTCCGTGCCCCTGATGCCATCTGTTCCTTTCATCGTAGGTTCCCTCTGCGGCCTGGCCCTAGGAGGCGCTAGGAGGGAGGACATACTGTCAGGTTCTCAGTTACTGCGCCTGCATCGTCTGAGCACGCATGGGGGGGTAGATCTGTGGTAAGAACATTGTGGCTGCAACAGGAGTTGGACTACAACTCCCAGACTCCTCGGTGAGGGGAAGTACTTGTGCAGCTTCCACACGCTTCCTGTTGCGTGTAATTCATTGTGTTTTCGAGTTCGTCTGGGAGGAGGTCGGGAGTCGTTGCATGTCGCGGCTGCTCGGCGAGAAGTTCGGTGGAGGAAAGCCAGAGTTCATTTCTGCGTTCGTAGATCCAGGTAGGATCTGTACTTTGGGATTGCCTTGTCTGCGGGCGGTAGCGTATTGCTTCGCCACGCGTTCTTCAGGCTTTGCAAGAGCGGAGCACGGTGGTAGTCCGCCACGCGTTCCCATTCTAGATGTCCTCGGAGTGGAGTTAACTTCGGAAGAGACAGTTAAGAAACAATCTTATTTACTTTGTGTAGAGGAGAAAAGACAAAGTGGGTGACTCGGTTGCGGGGCGCTGTGGTGGTCGAAACTACGCGTCACCGTACTCTGCCCATTATCTCATGAACAGCTGACCACGCTGAAAGGATTTTCGTTTTGTGTTTCTGAACAGCTACAACTGTTTATCGTACCCTATTGGGAAGGGTCACTGAATATTGTCCTTTCCATATATTATCACAGGGCGGAGTGTTGTGGTTCTTGCTTCCCACGCACTGCCGTTTTCTGTTATTAAGGAAGACTTGCTCACTTTCATCCTTGTGGATCCATTTACTTTTCCTTCTACAGCAGAGTGCTGTGCCTTATTTGAATCCAGTTATAACGTCTCTCGCCTGTTGTCATGGTATGCCACCTATAGGGATGTAGCTGCTTGGGGTTTGTGTGTTCTGGGGAGTGTGTTTGTTTCTGACCTACCTTTTGTGTCCGATAGGCTTTTGAGGTGACAGGAGGCGATAGAGGAGACGTGTTGCCAGAAAACGTTTACCAGTTAAATCACAAGGTATACGCAGTTCTTTAGCGAGTTCTTATGAGAGTAGCCATTTGTTTAGGACTGCATGTCTAAGTACTTTGTTTTTGTCGTTACAGGAATATCCCTTCCCTGCTGGCCCTTCCCTTTCCCTTCCCTGTTCTTTTTATCCCTCACCTAATGGCTCAATCCCTCTGTGTGTTTCTACAAGAGGCATTGTGACGTTTGGAGGTGGAACATTATAAGCATCGATCGGATCCCGTGGAGCAAATCTGGACACCTGCCTCCCCCCCCCACTGCTTCACACTTCACGGCCGCCAGGCCGTGACTCGCATTTCTGCCCAGCCATCTGTTCCCCAGGATTTCTCCTCCCCCTCCCAGCCAGCTTCCCCCAGGCCGTGTTCCCTCCCACCTTTCCTCCTCTCTGTCCCTCTCTCTCCATACATCCAGCGCAGAGGCACCCGCGCTTTAACGTAAGATGTTACAGCTAAAGCACGAGTGCCGAGATTGTATTGCAAATGCGTGTTTATTTTGTTATGCTGCATGTAAGGATTAGTTGCGCGCTGACTCTGTTGAGCATAACACGCAACTAATCCTGACATGCAGCATGACAAAACAAACACGCATTTGCAATACGATCCAAGCCCGGTGTGCAAACCTGCCCAGTTGACCTCTTACATTTTATTTCTAGTCCCTCTTTAGCGTTTTTAGAAAACATGAATTGTTTGTGAAACTGTGAATCATACAACTGAAGCACTGAGCCGAGTGTTTTATACTCACTGCTCTCCTTAGCACCACACTTGAGCTCCGACAATAGAGTCGGCTCGGGCAAAGTCTATAGTCTTGAGTGAAACCAGCAGCGCTATTGATCAGTTCACAGGATGTGTTTGTTTACATACTGTAATTCAATTAGTACCTGGTGTAAGAAGTGACTAAATTCGGTCTCTACTTTGGGTTGTCAAAAGGGAATTACTTTTCCCTGCTGTATACATGTGGTAATAGTTGGCGATGCGTGCAAAGTCATTAATCGGGGAGTTTCACATATTTAACTGAGAATTTGAAATAATTATGAATAGTCACGGTTATCAACACAGCCGCTTTCTCTGCTCACAGCACACGACTCTTCAGGTCAGCCTGCCCTCTGTTCTCCAGCCCACCGAGGTCCCTGGCACCTACATCACAGTGTAACTAGGCAATGTGCTGCTCCTAGGACACAACTTTCACTTCAAGACCAGAAACTGGACCTGTGAACCTGGTTCCCCAGCTTCCAAGTCGGTCGCTCTGGCTGTTAAGACACATCCTCTCTTCTGTTGACTGTCTTCATGTATTCCTGCTCTAAAATGCTCACTCTTCGCCCCTGGATGCACATTTACTCACCCATAATAGTTGGTGATGCGTGCAAAGTCATTAATCGGGGAGTTTCACATATTTAACTGAGAATTCGAAATAATTATGAATAGTCACGGTTATCAACACAGCCGCTTTCTCTGCTCACAGCACACGACTCTTCAGGTCAGCCTGCCCTCTGCTCTCCAGCCCACCGAGGTCCCAGGCACCTACATCACAGTGTAACTAGGCAATGTGCTGCTCCTAGGAAACAACTTTCACTTCAAGACCAGAAACTGGACCTGTGAACCTGGTTCCCCAGCTTCCAAGTCAGTCGCTCTGGCTGTTAAGACACATCCTCTCCTCTGTTGACTGTCTTCATGTATTCCTGCTCTAAAATGCTCACTCTTCGCACCTGGATGCACATTTACTCACCCATAAAATTACAGTGTATGGTGTAACGCAGTGTTCGGATACATTGATGTGGGAGTGCAAAAGCACATTTTATGAACGTCTGACTTTAATTTACACTGGTAAGCTGCCCCGAGTGTAGGTGCACCCATGGCGACGTGAATTTAGCTCCTAAGAGCAGGTTTTCCTCTTGGGTAATGCAGGCTCAGATTAATTCAGGCATATGAATTATTGGGGCATTGTGGGGCTGCGCAAATCAGGTGTGCCGATGAGATGGAAGTGTTTGCGATTCTCTCCAGTCATCGCTATTCCAGTAGAGTCCATCCTCGCCATTACTACTGCCTTTAGACAATGTTTAGGCTCAAAATTAAATCGTTCCTCTGCTATATAAATGAATAAATATTTATTTAATCGTTCATGATATATCCATTTTTTTCATATTTAACAACAAAAATATGTTTTTATGCTGTAGTTCCATCTTGGACAGAAAGTCTGGTGCGGTCCTTATTTGAAGTGCACTTTCACTCCACTGTAAACAAGCTTTCCCAAAGCCAATAGGTCTCGCCTCTGGGGTCTATTGGCTTCGTCACGGTTGTTAGGGATGCTGCAGAGTATCCCCAATGCAGAGGAGCATGGCTAAAGAGAAGAACGTAGGGGCTGTGATGTCATCACCACACACGTGCCTACATGATATCACGTGCTGTTATTTTCTTTAGGTAGAGTCTGAGTCAGCACCGCCCACTACCTATTTCTAACAGGGACCTCATATTTCACACTTAACTCTGCATTTGGCTTGTTAACCCTCTGCGCTATCTCGAACACACTGAAGTGGGCTTTGGTAGGGTTTAAGGTCACTTCCTTTTGTATAGCCACCAATACTATTGAAGATATTGTAACAGACAAAGACAAGAAACAGACAGGAGGAGAGGCGCATGGGGTGATATCGACTTAGACTCAAGCCTATGCCAGACTCCAGTTATATACATTCCTGTGTGTGTGGTGTTTACACAAAACCCATCAGCCTCGCTCCCATTCGTCAAACCCATCAGCCTCGCAGCACCAGACTTCACGTGCAGTTCATGTTATCCAGTCGTGTGAGACGCGCGTAGCCTCGCACCCATTTGCTCCCAAGGAATCCCTTCCGCTCCCCCCAAACCTCACAAACCACCGTTTGTCGCACGCATCAGACCCGCCACAGCGAGAGCTTCAGACTTCAAAGGAATGCTCTCCCCTGCCCCCCTCTGCGCGTTGCCAGTTATCTCCCTCCCTTATCCTAATCGGCGAGGAACCCTGTGATCTACTACCAACGCACTGGGGCTGACTTGACTGTCTGACCCACACATCACCCAGGTGTCCCGTCTATCTGGGTTAGCTGCGGCGCCTCCCGCTTCCTACCCTGCTTTATGCCACTGCGTTTATTTAGTGCTTACACATTCCTAATGGCACCTCTGGGTGCCTCTCCTCGCTTCAGCCGCCACTCCAGCCTCAGACCGTACGTGTATTTCCAATGCTTAGGTAACATCCTCGGGCAGCTGCTGCTTGTTAACTTCTTGTGTCCTGTGCATTTATAACTATTGTATATAATAACATGGTTCATACATTTATACATTTGTATTTTGTTCAGAAAATAAGGCTTTACTCTTGTGTTAAAGAATCTTCATTCAATTAAAAAAAAACATTCACATCTTAAATATGAAGCAAATTATTTTTTTTGTTGCGTAAATTGAGACAGTAAAATATAATTTACTGTGTTGTGGTGTTCACCAGGTAATTTTAATTATTAACATTACATTGATATAAATCAAGTTGTAGTTGATCATCTTCTCTGCTCCCCTGTACCTCTCACCTTCCCCGGAAGTGTTCCACTGAGATCACAGAACACTGAGAAGGCGGTATGGACTACACATACTATGATTGACTACAAGCTCCAGTTAACACGAACTTGCTTTCAAAGTCAAAGTCAAAGTCAAAAATTCTTTATTTGTATAGGTACTCGACAGAGGACCACAAATATAAAGTTTACAGAAAATGAAAAGAGGTAATTACACATTTTAATCAATACAATATTAAGAAAGATTTAAGAAATTTATAAAAATTGTAACAAGCAAATTCGTTTGGTGGCTGTTTACATAATTCTATTAGTTCACTCACTCGGGTGATTCTGCAAGTGCGATAGATAGGGGCAAGGAATCTTGTCCGTGCGATAGATACTTTTGAATTAGGACACTCGAACAGCAAGTGCTCTATGTTTTGGTCTCCCCCTTCACACAGGGGGCATAACAAAGACCCTCCTGGCAACCATCTTGCTGTATAAGTTAGTACGGTTAAGATGCCCAATCTTAGCATGGTGATTGACCTCCTTGCACCATGAGTCAAGGAGAACCCGATATATGGTTGATTATGCTTATATTCCAAAGAGTCTACAAAGGTTTTATATGTTGACAGTTTTTTACAATGTTTGTAGTCTAATTCATAACTTAACTTCGGGGTGAAGCATTTTAAAAAGAGTTTCATTTGGGCTGCTGTCCAGCCACTTAACATTTCCGAGTTAATTTCTGCCATTTGAAAAATAGTTGTCATATTTTTTAAAAAAGTCTGATTTTTTGTTTCACCATCGAAGATTTCTTGTTTCAGTAAGTGTCTTAATGTGCCCTCTTTTGCATGGAGAAGATTATAGCTCCACCTGATTACATTGGCTACCGCCGTGGCGTAGGAACTTGTGATCGAGAATTCCAAACGTAATGCTTGAACTGATATGGAGTCGGAGACCTTCATTATCCTTTTTAGGATTTTCCCCTCTTTGCGGTCCATGTAGGTCTATTGTTTCATCGGAATATATTCTGTTGCATATGACAATACAGGTGGAATTTTTGCCTTATATATTTTTATTAGAGAGGAAAAGTGCCGATTCCCAGTTGAGCGATAAAGTCTTAAGAGGGCCTCAGTATGTACTTCTGACTTCCTCATTAAGTTTTCAAACTGTTTTACATTTGTATTGTTCTGTGATAGTATCCTGCCTAAATATGGATATTCGTTTACTATTTCTATTTTTTCTCCGCCTAGGCTCCATCTATATTTATCACTAGATTTCTTTCTCGAAAAGACCACAATTTTTGTTTTCTTTAAGTTCGGAATTAGAAAGTTTGCTTTTGAATAATTATAAAGAATGTCCAAAGATTTTTGCAGACCGAAGGGAGTGAGATCGAGCATCACGATATCATCAGCATAGAGTAGTACTTGTATATTACATTTAGCAATTCATCTTTCATTTACTGAAGGCAACATACATGCGTGTTCTAAATCAGTGGGAGCATGCCAGGGGACAACAGTTCCTCGAGTTGATTATACACTGTGCAATTCGTAGCAAGTTACATGATAGCTCCTTGGGGCAACAACTGCCTGCCAAGGTTAAATGTTTTCTTTTCATTGTGAAATCCAAAAATGAGACTTCACGTGAAATCTCTCTTCCCCCCCCCCGTAACCCCTCACACACCCGCCATGACTTCTGCCCCACCCCGGCCTGGAATTACAGTGGCTGCCTGTACATGCCCACCAAACCTCTGAGCAACCCACTTTTTTTTAAAAGTCATGATTGTCCTCAAATGGGAAACTGGCTAATGCCCAGATTGGTTTTCCAAAAGCCAAAATGTTCAAAATTCCTATAAAATACTGAACCACTTCTCAGTGATTTTTCCTACTAAGGCGCAGGTTTGCAGGGAAAAAGCCAAGTACACGCATGCCTTTTTATTATTACCAAACCACAGGAACGCGTGAGTTGGTGCATTCCTTTCATGGCCTCCCTGGGCGCTTGGAATGCACAGCCGTTCATATCTAAAACAAGGCCGAGTATTGCTTCCGCCGCACATTGTATTCGGTGCCCTTTAAACATTCCTTTTTTCAAGAACAAGATTAGTATCGAAGCCGAGAGTTTGTATATACCCTAGGTATGCCCTGAAGCATTTTTATGTTGCCGCACGACTGACACTGCTGCACGCATCACTCAGTACCACTGAATGCCACAGCACCCCTCAACACGCCGCAGCACCCCTCAATGCCACAGCACCACTCAATTCCACAGCACGACTCAACGCCACAGCATCCCTCAACGCCACAGCATCCCTCAATGCCACAGCATCACTCAACGCCACAGCATTACTCAGCGTCACAGCATCACTCAGCGCCACAGAATCACTCAGCACCACTCAACGTCACAGCACCACTCAACGCCACAGCATCACTCAACCCCACAGCACCACTCAACCCCACAGCACCACTCAACACCATAGCACCACTCAACCCCACAGCATCCCTCAACGCCGCAGCATCCCTCAACACCACAACATTACTCAATGCCACAGCATCACTCAATGCCACAGCATCACTCAACGCCACAGCATCACTCAGCACCACTCAACGCCACAGCACCACTGAACACAACAGCACCACTCAACACCACAGCACCACTCAACACCACAGCACCACTCAACACCACAGCACCACTCAACACCACAGCACCACTCAGCGCCACAGCATCACTCAGCACCACAGCATCACTCAGCGCAAAAGAATCACTCAACACCACTGAATGCCACAGCACCCCTCAATGCCACAGCACCACTCAATGCCACAGCACCACTCAGCGCCACAGCATCACTCAGCGCCACAGAATCACTCAACACCACTGAATGCCACAGCACCCCTCAACGCCACAGCACCCCTCCACGCCACAGCACCACTCAATGCCACAGCACCACTCAACGCCACAACACCACTCAACGCCACAGCACCACTCAACGCCACAGCACCACCCAACACCACAGCACCACTCAACGCACAGCATTACTCAATGCCACAGCATCACTCAATGCCACAGCATCACTCAACGCCACAGCATCACTCAGCACCACTCAATGCCACAGCACCACTGAATGCCACAGCATCACTCAGCACCACTGAAGGCCACAGCATCACTCAGCACCACTGAAGGCCACAGCATCACTCAGCACCACTGAAGGCCACAGCATCACTCAGCAGCACTGAACGCCACAGCATCACTCTGTGCAACCATTCAACAACAACTGTTTCTAATATGTTCTCTCAATGTTTCAAGCTTTATTACAAATGTCACAAAAAGATGTTAATATTTCACTGCTGTTCTTGGATTTTCATCACAATAAAATACACTGAACATAATCTTTCCAAAAGTTATTTACAAAAGTTTAAGCTATTGCCATTATAAATTACAATAACTTTTATTTAATTATTAATCATTAAAAAAATCAAAGCCATTTTTATTTGTAATATTAATACATCTAAGTCATGTAAATACAACACATATTGCATTACAACTGCTATAGGTGTCACGTTTGCGAAAGTTAAAACTATTGGCATTGTAAATGACAAACCTATTAATTTCGCTATTTTCAAAACCAACACATAAATCAAATATTTGTCATTTACAATACCAATAGCTCAAACTTTCCTAATGCGAGACCTGTTGCATTGCAAATGCTTGTTTCTCTCCTTGTATTTGCCTTCTGACCCCTTGTACACGTTATGGTATTTTAACATTTGATGATGTGAGACTCTATGGTGATTTGATTTTTCTCCCTACTTGATCCCTCCTTTAAATATAGGATTATTGCCTTTGCCGCACGAAAGGCTTATATTATTATTTATCAGGAGCTACATTTTATTGATGTATTTTTTGCCAGTTTATATTGGCTTTCCAGGCATTTTCCTTCATTTCATTTTCTGATTTGGATACTGATTTACAGCACGTATGACTGCTTGGTTTTGTGACTCCAACAATTTATAATGGCTTTGGGTTGTTGGGATATGTTAACATTCTTAGTCTCAGTCTACACTTATTGTCTCTTTATCTCCCCTGGCAGGCGCTTCCCATCCATACTTTCTCCCTTTGCACTCTTCTCCTATCCTTCTCTTTTCTTCCTTTCCTGTCTTTTTGACTCAAAGTCTGATGATGAAAAATAAGTTCAGTTTCCCAAAAGGGAGTGCCCGTTCCTGTCACCTGGAATCCCTGGCACAAATTAAGCACTGAATGAGCGACCTTGAATGAGTAGTAAGTCTGTAATGTACAATCACACCAGAGTGAGATCACTGGGCAGTAGTCAGTGGGTATTTGCCACATTTGCATATAATTTCCTGAACAGCTCCTTCACTACTTCCTTCTTTTACCTGCTGTCCCCTAGATGTATATAACTACCTCCTGACATCCTGTCTCCAGTGGCGGGCCGTGACCCTCAACACTGGAGGGGCAGGGGGGGAGTGACAGACAAACCCAGTGGTGGCAAAGAGATAATTAAAATATTTTTACTTACCCACATTTCGGCCCGCGTTTTCTTCTTTCTTCTGGAGTCAGCTCAAAGGTACCTCATGGAGCATTAGGAAAGCTCCTTCTGCAAATACCGCCGCTGCTCTCATGCTGCAGATAATCATGCATGAGAGCAGCATCGGGATTGGCTGAAGCGGATGGCCTTGATGCTCCGGCAGGCACAGGAGGCATCTGGCTACTTTCCATCAGCAGTTTGAGACAGCTAGGTGGAGGGGTTTACTCTGCGCATGTTAGGCTGGCTGTCGCAAGACGAGCAGCCAAAATGCTTTGAGCAGTGTAAACTGGTGGAGTGAGCAACACTCCCCTGCTGCCAGTCACTGCCCCCAACAGAGGTGGCTCCTCCACTAGGGCGGAGGAGCATTGCCCCACTGCTTTCTCGCAATGCAAGAAAAAACATTATAAAATGGTAAAACTGCCATTTTATGTTTCTGCATCTCGCACTGCTAGAAAGCAGAAGCGTTTGGTTGCGGGCGGGTCAGTGGGGCTGCTCTACAACCAGGGCTGGGCAGGGGAGGAGTAGTGTGCCCAACCACTCTGCCCTTTCTCCATGCAGGCTGCAATGTCTGGCTGGGTGGCATCCCCACCAATCACAACGCTGCCATTGCAGCATTGTGATTGGCTTAGGGGAAGGAGGCCGCCTGCTTCCTGTTCCTGCCGAAGGCAGGAGAGAAAAGCAAGAGCAGGAACCGGTTCTGTGAAAACGTGGGACCCGGCCCGGCCGGCGGACTGGTACGTTTTTAACTTGTCATTATTAAATTTACCCCTCCCCGCCCCTTCTATCCCCCAGCAATTAATGCCAGCCGTGACTAGCCCCCAAACACTGCTTGAGCTGGAGCAATGACAAATAAACCAGTAATTCATTTTATTACCTTTTTATTTTTCACTTTTGCTGCACTGACAGCAGGGGGGCGACACTCTTCTGCCCTAATGGGGGTGGGGCGTGGGGGCATTGCTGCCTGTCTTCTGCTCCCCAGCCTCTCTCTCTCGTCACTCATCTGATTTTTAGGCCTGGCCTTTGATCTAACTTTAGCTGTCTCACCAAGCTCATATTTTTCCAAAATAAATCTTTCTTAATATACATTGAAAGGCTTTTGGTGAGTGAGCTTCATTCGTTGGGCTGTTACACTGCCCTTCACGCTGTGTTTCAACCAACTACAGCGTACAGCATGAGCCAACGGCCAGCCCAGTACACCCATTTGTTCCCTTCATTTTGATATTGTTCACATCCACCTAAATGTATTTCCTTTCTCTTCAATGACAAAGCTGGTTCGAAGTATGCTTTTTTTATATTATTTATTTTTAGGTTTCGACCTGGCCGTAGCTCCTGCGAAGCAGGGGCTACGCCCAGGGCGAAAGCTTTTGTTTACACTATGGGGGACTTGAACACTCCCCTTCTTCCATTGGCTAGCTCCATAAATGGAGGCTAGCCATTGGAAGAGAGTGGCTGTCAATCACGCTTTCCCCGTGAAAACGCGATTCGGGGGCGTTTCTGTGTCTTTTTTTAAGTACCGCCCTCTCCTCTTCCATTGGCTGGAATTTTACCTTTGTGCAGTTGTTGTGACTTGTTTTATATTGCTTGGACTTTTTACCACTGATTTCATGTTTTATTGGAGGGCACCACGTGGCTTTATATGTGCCATATAGTGACACTTCAACCCCTAAGTGAGGAGTTGGGTGCTTAAAGGTGAGGTCTGGCACTTATATATTATTTATATAACGTTTTCATCCAAAGCGTTTCAGTTCGAAAAATACCTACAATTGTTCTATACAAATCGCAATTGCCAATAATTTTGCGGACTTCGGAAGAATGAAAGGCCGATCTGATCTGGGGAGGATTCGACCCTGCAAGGGTTTGATTGCACATATCTCAAGAACAAGGGCTCAGCTTCCTGGTACGGGAGCACTAGAACAGTTTCCTCTGTATCAGATCAGAAAATGTCTCACTGCAATGGAGGTTGGAGACGGGACTTAAGCTACACCTGGCCAGCCACTCAAGGCCTCTCGGATACCCTCGATTTCTATCTGCGCCGCCCATCTGATTTTGTTGTATATAGTTCCTCCTGTGTGTAACAAGTTTCCTTTGTTTGTTTTTCTTTGGCACCAAGTCACGAATGCCTCCGTGAGAAGGTTTTTTTTTATCGGTAAAGCTGATTCACCTGTAAATTCCAGGCCAGGGCCCCGGGCAACACCTGCTCTGTCTCCGAAGGTGAGCTTACCTTTCGTTTCACTTCCAAGCAGCGCTCGCGCAATCCATCCCTAAACAGGTTTAAATTGTTTTATGGCCTCCTGCGTGTAACATTTTTTTTCTTTTTACAGAGAAGGAACAGCGATCATTTCAAGTGGAAGAGTGCCCGTTTTTTTTTCTGTTTCCGTCCCCTCTCGGAGGCTCGAATACCCCCAGGGCGCCCCGGATTCAAATTACAAACCAATGTATATTTATAAGCTGTGTTGTATAGTTGGCTTATGGAAATAAAACGGAGAAAGGGAAAACCAAACACGGCTGACACTTGAAACCGTGCAGTTAGATCCTGGCCATTTGTGCGTTACCACAAACTGAAACTGTAATTTCGGGACTGGTTTTGTATTTGTTCTTTGCAGGCTTTGCGTTTCGGATTAAAAGCGCTCTCTCCGCAGGAACTACCTTGTTCTGAAAAATGAAAGCCCGAGCAAGGTTTGGTCCCAGGATCGGAATCGCGGAGCCGACATTACTAAAAATATAGCAGAGGTCACATCACAACGAAAATATAAGACCGGCCTCTGACATCGCATCCTTTAAAAAAAACACGTTTTTTTAAGGTAGTTGCGCATTTTGGAGAGATGGTTTTGGGGCCTACTCCCCCCCTCCCCCCCCATCCCCCCGCTCCCCCGAAACTTAAATTCAGTGGTTAATACTTACAAAATACCAGATCTGAAGGTAAGTTGGTGCAGCGTATCCGGGCAGGTGTGCGCCCCCTCTCCCGCCTCGTCTTCTTTTCATGCACCAGACACACAGAGGTGTCTGAGAGGGAGCGGCTGCTGTAGAGAGTTCGTGGCGCTGTGGAAGGGGGGGTACTGCGTGAAGCACCCGGCAGGTACTGGTCGGGGTCTGGGTGCCCCATCGCATGCACACAGGAGCTGCATCTGAACATATTGGCACCCTTAACACCCCCCCCCCCCCCCACCTTCCCAGGCAGATAGGACATGGTCGCTTCCATCACGAGGCATCTGCCCAGGAAGGCAGCTGCCATCTCCTGGTTGATGGGGGCCGAGGGTGGTGGTTCTCGAGCCTAGGTGCGAGGCGGATCTCCAGGAGGCCGCTCACCTGCCGGGGAAGCACGCTGTTGTGTAGGATTAAGAAGGACGGGATCCCCCCTAATCCCTCACCGAGTAACCAGAGCTGGCGCACACCTGCTTTCGAAGCGCCAGTTTGCCTCTTTCTCTCTCGGCCTGTGTGTGTTGGTGCTCGCAGTGCGGTTGGTGTGACCCCCTATCCTTGGCTCCATTTCTCTGCGGATGTGCCTGTCATTCATTCTGTATGTTTGTGTGTGTGTGTTTTGGTGGCTGCCAATATGTGCGCCTCTTTCCTCTTCTGTGCCCCACTGTGTTGTCGCTCGTAGTGTCGCTGCTTTTTTTTTACAGTGAAGGTCGTGTTGGCTATCTCTGTGTGCAAATCTTTCTGTGTGCATATCACAGTAGTGTTTTTCAGGCCTCTTCATGGTGTAGGTTTCTTGGGCTGCTAAAGTGCCACTTGTTTCTTATCTGAGCTTTTATCTTGCTGTCACTGTTGGTGTGTTTTTTTCTGTTCACGTGTCTCTTTCAAAGTGTCTGCATGTCTCCTTGGGTGCTGCCTACTATTAGTTCTTGGTGAGTGTCTCTATTAATACATATGTTCCTGTGTGTTTGTTTCCCCTTAGTAGATGTCGGTATGTTATGTTAGGTCTACCTGTATACTGCATATTTCCTCACAGAAGGGTAGTGGTGTAACCAGAGAAGTTTCTGAAATATATTTTACCAATAGACCCAGTGAAAATTATTTATTGGCCAGGATGTACCAGGCAAGTTTTCACTGATGTGTGAAATTTCAACCAGGGCCTGTCCGTCTAGATGTTCTCTGAGACTGAGCGCCATAGGTTGGGTTCCTGGACTTTAAAAACGTTTTTTTGCCCTTGCTTTATAAAAGCAGGCAACATGGGTCTGAGATCTTGTGTTTATTCCCATGATTGATTTTACTTATTAGCATAATTTGTGGTTCTCTTCTATGTACGCCTTTTCACATAATTTTTACCCATGGGAGACTGGGCCGAGCGGAAAGTGTCTCTGGCAACAGTGAATAAGCATTTGCAATGCAATAGGTCTCGCATTATTAAAGTTTGAGCTATTGGCATCGCTAAATAATGCAACACCAATAGCTCAAACTTTAATAATGCGAGACCTATTGCATTGCAAATGCTTGTTACATGTTGAGTTGTAAGTAGGTGTTTTCCACAACCGATATAGCCCCGTGTTGATCAATCTTTGCGGTCATATGAGGCAGGTGATGAAGCATGCTGTTGTAATTCTGACCACATGTAATGGTTAAGAGTTCCATGTGCAGATTTTCGGACTTTGTCCCAAGTGATATACGCTCCTTGTCGTGCCAGGGTTTGTTTTTGTAGGCCTAACTCCGGTCTTATCTGTTCGGGCGAGGTATATTTGGGCAAGCCAAAATGACTTCTTTACGCTATTATAGCTGTGCTGTCCAGGGCTTTTGAGTCTCTACCCCTCTGTAGTTCACTTCCATAGGCTATTGTTGATCAAAGCTTGGCGCGTACAACTTGAGCTAGGGGAGAGTCTGTGCGATATGTTTAAACATTGTGCATCCTGTTCTGAAGCCAATTTGATCATGCAGCAGCAAGTTAGATGCTATGCAGTCAGACACAAGAGTAAATATTTGACAGTTATCCTTCAGCACCTAAAGAGCTATCGGGTGGAAATATGCAGGGTTGTTTCAGCTTTCTTATTTATGAAGTGGGTATATTATCAACCCTTGCCATGAAGCTGGTACATTGCCTGACTGCACAACCAGATCGAACAAGGGCTTCAATCTTTTACTCCACGTCATTCAATTTTATTTCATTACAGAATGGAATCTTGTTGAGCCTGGTGTGGGTGTGTGTGGCTCTGGGTGTGTGGGTGTGTGTGGCTCTGGGTGTGTGGGTGTGTGTGGCTCTGGGTGTGTGGGTGTGTGTGGCTCTGGGTGTGTGTGGGTGTGTGGGGCTCTGGGTGTGTGTGTGGCTCTGGGTGTGTGTGGGTGTGTGTGTGGGTCTGGGTGTGTGTGGGTGTGTGTGTGGCTCTGGGTGTGTGTGTGTGGCTCTGTGTGTGTTTGGGTGTGTGTGTGGCTCTGGGTGTGTGGGTGTGTGTGTGGCTCTGGGTGTGTGTGGGTGGGTGTGTGGCTCTGGGTGTGTGTGTGTGGTAGTAATTGCTGTCTGCTGAGCTCGTCCATAGGGTACAATAGGTCTTACATTTGCGAGAGATTAAGCTGTTGGCAATGTAAATTACAATGCAATTTATTTATCAGTTTTCAAAACCAACACAAATAAATTTTTTGTCATTTACAATGCCAATAGCTCTAACTTTTGCAAAGGCGAAACCGTTGCATTGTAAATGCTTGTTTATATTAATTTTCAAATATTTTTTTTGCCTGTTCTTCGGGTGTCTCGTTGGTGAATGTTTTATGTTCCGTCTCCTCTTTAGAGTTGCTCTTATAAAGTGTTTAGGTTGTATTGTAAAATTGTAGCTACCTGCAGTATGAAATCTTGCTTAGGTTGTGATTTAACCTTGTCTCCTTCAATAATACAATGTGCAGTGCAACTGGAAGGCTTTTAGTTAAAAAAATAAGTCACACCTTTTAATGCTTTAAAATTCTTTTTTATTGGAACCATAAGAGGCCAGGTTTAGGTGATGCATTGTTTTCTTTTTGTGGCATGCACGTGTAATAAAAAGATAATAGCCATCCCACTAGCTTACCTGTGCCAAACCTATCGACATTGCCAATGCTTGTTGTAACATTGTCCTCACCTAAACCCCCTCTGGACCCAGCTATTTCTCTCCTGTCGATTTCCTATCTGATTGTCCTCCTTCCCGAATCCCGCTCTTCTGTACCTCTCTCACTCTGTATCCTGCTCCCCTCACTTTCTTCAGGATAATCTTTATGGCGTGTCTCTTGCTCCACCTAGTGTCCTGTCCTCCTCACTCAGTTTATTTCACATTATTCCCATTTGCTCTCTTGCTCTCCTCGTACCTCTCCTG
>NW_028241711.1:0-59229 GCF_964263255.1 Lissotriton vulgaris
GAAAATAACGTATTATACATGTAAACATTTATCATTCATATATCAAAATCAAAGAATGGCATCTCCAGCAGAAGTTGCATCTCCAAATCCTTTATTAATTACTTCTTTTTTTCTTTTTTTTTCTCTCAACAAGTTAAAAGACCGTAGCCAAATCACCACTGTTGGAGAATAGAGAAGGCTGTAACAAAGATTTCTGGTTGCCAGTAGTTGACTGGGAAGTTAAAGAGATATTAAAGAAATTACATGCGTTGTGTGTGTAGCGATAAGACGTATATGATAAAGGAGACACCAGTTGTTCCTATTTCATGCCCTTGCAAACCATGGCAAAAAGTTGCAATGGACATCAGTGTCAAGTTGGAAGGTTGTGGGAAGAGGTTTGCTGTAGTAATGGTGGATTACCATTCGAGGTGCCTGTAAGTGTTGTGAGTGATGTTAAGTCACGAGGCATAAGAGAGTTTTGCGAGGAGGTATGGAGAAGGAAAGGGTATCCTGAGGAGGTAGTGATAGACAATAGGCCTCAGGTTGTATCAGATGAATTTGAGATGTACTTGGCACAGTGTGGTGTAAGAATGGACTTGTGGAAAGGTTCAACAGAATGTTGAGTGAAAATGTACAGTCATTGGAAAATGGGTTGAAGTGGATCGAGGAGTTAAAGAATTTGTTATGGAGCTATCGTACCACCCCACATTTTTCAGACGTCCAGTAGACAGCCTCTCCTAGTTAGATTATGTGGCTTTCTCTGACGCTGGATGGCGACGTTCCTACAGTTCTGTCTCAGTTGGTGGTTGTGTCTGCTTGCAGTACAGTCCTTCCAAATTTCGCTTTCCCTTTCCATAAACAGAACTGTGCACATGCAAAACGAACCCACTTTAAACTATGTCTCCATCTTGGAATAAGATTATCAATAATAGTAATTAAACAGAAACAACAACAAGAAATAGTATATTTCTGTTTTTTGGAAATAGAACAGTTGAAAATGCAGTTTAATAGAAATGCAGTGGTGTATTAAATATATTTCATTTGATACTAATAGCCTATAATAATTTGGGGAACGTGCATTATGTTTTGAATTAAAGAGTACCTCAAAATTTGACAGCTGCAAGCCTGGCGTTGTCCCAATTTAACAGAAGTTCGAGTCGCAGCCATCTTGGAATTCTGTGTGTTGTTCACTTACAAGAAGAGATGTGGTTGATTTAATGTAAATAATTCAATAAATAAATCAGAAGTTTTTTTTCTTTTAATGATTATGGGCCATATGTATCAAAAACGAGCTTTGCGGGGGCGTGGCTACGCAACATGGCTGACAGGACGTGAGCTCCTGCAGCTCCCGGCCAGCCTAGCCCAAAAATCCTGATACAGACGTGATCCTGTGCCTGATTGCCGAAGAAACTGCGGGACCGGAGGTCGGAAGTCCGGGGGCACGCTCTGGGGCCGAAGTTAGGGAGATCCAACTGCAGAAGGTGGCGCGAGAGGCGTGATCTGCGGGAGCCGGCGCTCTGATTACAGGAGGCCGAGGCTGTGGCCTAATATACGGGCCGCTGCCGGGTGACGTCGGAGACAGCCGCTACCCCTAGGAACACGGTACAAAAGGGAGCGGTGATGGACGGAACATCTGAATCAATCAAACACTCACACCCAGTCAAAAGATCTGGGTTTAATCCATCACCGTTCTTTAGCCTACTCTGCCATCCCAGTTCAGACATGGCTATATGCAAATCAGTCTGACCCTGTGCCTCATGGGAACAGTCCAGCCCGAACTGCCAAGCCATGTCTTCCCTGGACCGGAAACAAGCTTCCGAGGACCGGTTTCTGGCATTCCAGCCGTCTTCAGCCCGGCTTTCTTGAATCCAGTGGCAAAGTGAGCAAGGGACTCACGTCTGAGCATACCCTGCCACACTTACGGCGGCCAAAAGCGGTACAAAAGGGAGTGGTGATGGACGGAGCATCTAAATCAATCAAACACCCACACCCAGTCAAAAGATCTGGGTTTAATCCATCACCGTTCTTTAGCCCACTCTGCCACCCCAGTTCAGACATGGCTATATGCAAATCAGTCTGACCCTGTGCCTCATGGGAACAGTCCAGCCCGAACTGCCAAGCCATGTCTTCCCTGGACCGGAAACAAGCTTCCGAGGACCAGTTTCTGGCATTCCAGCCGTCTTCCGCCCGGCTTGCTTGAATCCAGTGGCAAAGTGAGCAAGGGAACACGGCAAATCCTGATATGTGTACTCCCGGGCCCGGGAGAATTACTGCCAGATCTTTCCCCCTCTGGGCCTGGATTTTGGAGGAGTGGCGACGAGGCTTTGGAGAGGCGCAGGAAAGTGGTGCCCCGGAGAGAGAGGGGGGCGGTGCGGAGGCCCGTGCAGCCATCGAGGGCCGACTGCTGTGCCTGACATTGCCCCCAAGGAGTCGTGAGAGGCTTGGAGCCGTGGTGAGGAGATCGCTGAGGCTACAAGGAGGGAGCTGGAAGGAGCGGGGGCCCCCGCAGCAGTGGAGGGGCGCTCACAGCACCGAGCACGCATCACAGATTGGGTCCAGTGCTCACCTGGCCCGCTGGCTGTTGAGGTGAGGCGAGGAGCACCTCGTGGCGGACTAGATCCCACCGTGGTGAGCCTGTGAACCCAGGGGGGGGGCAAAGGAGAACTGGCACGTCGGACCCTGCGGATTGGAGACTTGGGATGCGTGGGGGTCCTCTTTGATTCTCGCTGCCTGCCGATACCCTTGCCCTGGATGGGGGTGCGAAGGGGCCTGCCCTGGGGATAGCATCCCTGACCTGGAGCGGCTGATTGGGACCTGGTGTGTGGAGCTGCGGGCGTGGACTCTAGATTGTGGGCCCCCTCAAAGGTGGATTTGTGGCAGAGTAACTGAAACCTGTGCAGGACGGAGATCGTGAGTGGCCTGTCTGCCCGTGGCCCCCGCCCCCGCGTGTTGAATCCTGTGAGTGCGGGTGGCTGGCCGGGCCCGGGCGCTGTTCGAGGCCCACTCTTAATATTCTGCTGACTCTTGGGGGCTGCGGGGACCCATCCACGGAGAGCACCTGAGGGAGGAGAGTTGAGGACCCCCCTGTGGGGGCGCCACCCAGTGGATCTCCGGTGAGCGCGCCCTCGCCTCGGGATGCAGGGCCTGGCCTGGAGGCGGACGTTGCAATTGGCCCCTCAGACTGGTTTGGACCTCGTGCGAGGGACATGAGAGCCCAGCGGCGGCGGCGAGATTCCTGAAGTGTCAGGGACGACGCCTGTAAGGGAAGGTGGTGAGTCTGGCCTAGTACACTGTGGGATCCTGTGCGCCTCCTCCCTGCTCTGCGAGAGTCACTTGAGACTTACTGGGGGAACGTGATTAAGAGGGGCACTTGGCGGGGCCTTGCTGGGCACTGATGATGCGGAAGGACAGGATGCCCTGAGCCTCGCAGCCCAATACCATTACCCAGTACACCACGCCGCGTCTCCCTTCACAGCATATCACCCGCCAGACCGGAAAGGTCTGGCTGCTCCTCAGAGCCCTCCAGAGCGGAATTCCTGAAGGCCATACAGGGATCTCACACCGCCCTTGAACGGCAGATTGAGACAGTGTCCATCAATGTTAATCTGCTGAGAGCGGACCTTCGCAAGGTCATCAATAAAGTTACAGAAGTTGAGGGGAACATAGTTCAACTACAAGAGGAGGTGACCTCACTTAAGCAGAAGGTGACGTGGCTCTCGGCTGCCACGGGGGAGCTAGAGAGAAGGGCGGAGGATGCCGAAGGACGGGCGCGCCGCAGCAACATCAGAGTCCTGGGCATCCCGGAATGGGCGGAGATGGGAAATGTGGAACGATTTCTGAAGCAGTGGATCTGCACCACGCTATGCCCGGCAGGACTTTCGGAGGTTTTTGTGATCGAACGCGCCCATAGAGCGCTGATTCCGCCGCCGCGGCCTGGGGCCCCGCCGCGAGCACTCATCGCAAAAATTCTGACCTACCGTGACAGGGATTGTATCCTAAGGGCAGCCAGGGAAACGGCGGACCTCACGTTTGAGAACTCTAGGGTCTCTGTCTATCCAGACTATACACAGCAGGTCCAGGAACAGCGCAAATCCTTTTTGGTGGTTAAGCAAAAGCTACGGGAAATGGGTCTCCAGTACATGTTATTGTACCCCGACAAACTTAAGGTCCTCTCCCAGGGCAAGGCCCAATTTTTCGAAAGACCAGAGGAAGTGTGAGAGTGGCTTGAAATCAGGGGAGATGCACTCCCCCCTAAGGAGAGGGGTCGCTCAAGGGCAACGTGGGGGACGCGGCCTATCAGGAAGCGACGATCTGGACTGCGGCGATCCGCTGGCACCTCTGAGGATGCTGATCAACGCAGAGTCACGGTGGGAGATGATGGGGCCCTCCGCATGGAATCCTAGGGGGCTGTGGACTTGCTGGTAGCGGATGCGGACGGCCCGCGAGATGCTGTGTTGGTACCGGACACTCTGCCTCCACGGATGGATGAACTGCCTCCCACAGTGGACACAATACCGGAGACAATGGCTGATGCGGCCGATGCAGCGGAGGTCCGGACCTGAGGGACACATCCTTGGATGATAGCTGGCCAGTTGAGTTGTGTCTCCCTCTTTCCCACTTGCCACGCCCCCTCCCCTCTTTGTTTTTCCTTTTCAGGATCTTCAGTGTTCTTGACGTGAACTGATGGTGTGTGGAGGGCTCTGGGGGGGGGGCAGTGCACGGGCGGCAAGCCCTTTATAATAGAAAAATCTGTAGGGCGCAGAGTATATTCAGGGGGCTGGCTGCGCCAGGGGTTGCTTGGGGGGGGGGGGGGGTTTGTTCCTCAGTACTGTTGGGTTGATTGCTAGGGTTTTTGGGATGGGGTTGCTGTGTACGTCCTGGCACCAGCGGGGGAAGGGCATTTCAGCAAGTTCAGTTGTTGCAGGAATATTGCTCGTGGGAGGGGGTAAGGGGGGGTGTTGGGTAGGTTTGTTGGGGGGGTTTGTTACATGCATCAGTTGTATTACAGTGCGGGCACGAACTGGGAAATCTACAAGATGTGCTGATGGGGCCCTGGTGGGGGCCGGCAACAGATCATGGGTTATAAGTTTTTAACGTGGAACGTGAGAGGGCTGGGTACGTGCGCTAAGCGACATAGAGTTCTTTCATTCCTCCGTAGGCACGACGTCTCCATTGCATGCCTCCAGGAGACACACTTAGATGATGAAGGTGCCCGTAAATTGGGGAGGAAATGGCGAGGCCAACTGTTTCACTCTTCCTTCTCCTCATATTCTAGGGGGGTATTTATCTGGGTAGCTCCCGGGATCCCCTTTGCCATTCAATACATGGAGGCTGATATTCAGGGCAGGTACTTGCTCTTGAGGGCGAAGCTGGATGGGAGGGACCTCACGCTTTTGAATTCCTATGCCCCTAACGTGGATGCCCCTGGGTTCTTCATAACGCTTCAGGAGGTCCTGGTCCCGGATCTGGAGGCCCCTCTGTTCTGAGTGGGGGATTTTAACTGCGTCCTAGACCCTGTACTGGATCGATACCCCCCGCGCGCAGGCACGAAACCGCGCATGACAAAACAGCTAGGCGAGGTCATGGGGAATGTAGGGGTGGTGGATATATGGCGCCAGCGACACCCGACCTTGCAGCTCTACACATGTTTTTCCCCCACTCATAACACACATAGCAGGCTGGATAGGATTTTAGTCGCCAATGTTGATGCTTCCATATCACTGGCGATCACACATCAGGCTCGCTTTCTGTCTGACCGCTCCCCTGTGACGTGTGCGCTGCAGTGCGGGGGGGGCGATCTGCCCGCCCTCGAACCTGGCGGATGCCGGGGGATCTGTTACAGGACCCGATAGCAAGGGACTCGGTCCAGAATGCTCTTACAAGCTACCTAGAGTTGAACTGGCGGGAGGGATCTATTACTTACGCCACCAAGTGGGAAGCCTCGAAGGCGGTAGTAAGAGGTGAGTGTATGGGCCTCACTTATGGGGTCAGGAGACAGCTCCTACGGGAGCTGCGTGACGCTGAGGGTGACCTATTGCAACAGCAAACAGAGCCGGACCTGGACGAGATGCAACAGGAGGCGGAAAGGGCAGCCTGGGCCTGTGTCCATGACATTCTGGACAGGCTCGATAATTACACTTTGGGGCAATTTAGACAGCGGCTTCATAGGGAGGGCGACAAGGCGGGCCAGATGCTGGCCTGGGTTTTGCGGCGAGAATTTGCGCCGGAGAGGATAGTGGCGCTGCGAGACGTGGCGGGGCACATGGTGCACTCTGAAGAGGCTATACTCCGAGTCCTCCAGTCCCATCTACAAACAGTGTATGCGGCCGACCCTGCGGTTACTGAACATACATACATGCCGTATTTGCAGGAATTACACTTGCAGTCCCTGTCTAGGGATGCAGTGGAGGACTTGCATGCGGCATTAACAGTGGGGGAGGTACGGGTAGCTCCGGGGAGTGACGGTTTCCTGCCGGAATTTTATCAAGCGTACGCTGATACGGTTGCCCCTAGCCTGTTGCAGTTGTATGTTGAGACATTTGAGAGCGGTGGTCTACCGCCTACCATGAACCAGGGCGAGATATGCATGATTTTGAAGCCAGGGGGCGACAAATGTGACCCGGCAGCGTATAGGCCCATTACTATGATCAATACGGACGTTAAGATTTTGACAAAATTGTTGGCGGCCCGACTAGCACCGCACATGACACATTTGATCCAGTCGGATCAATGTGGTTTTATTCCAGGACGTAATACCGCCATGAACTTGCAGCGGTTGAACCATATTCTGCATAAAGTGCGCGATCGGGAGGAGCCCCTGGTTTTGGTGTCTATTGACATCGCTAAGGCGTTCGACACGGTTGATTGAATACCTCCTGGAGGTCCTCCGAGTGGTGGGCATGGGCCCCGATTTCTGCCGTTGGGTCCGCCTGTTGTATACAGCTCCCAGCACCAGAGTACGGTTGGGCACGGGGCGTTCGGCGGAGTGGCGGCTGGGTCGGGGGACGCGGCAGGGGTGCCCCCTCTCGGCGCTCCTCTTTGCGCTGGCTATAGAGCCCTTTGTGGTCCGGGTCCGCGCGGAGATGGCACAATGGGGTATTCTGGTAGGGGATACGTGTAACGTGGTCTCCCTGTATGCGGACGACGCTCTTTTCTACCTGAGGGCGCCGGAGGAATCATTACCCGTATTGTTGCACCACCTTGACCGCATTGGAGAGGCCTCGGGATTGCGATTAAATCGCACCAAGTCCTTGATATTTCCTCTGGCGGGCTACGAGGAGGGACCACGGCGGGCCTCCCAGACCTGGGACTGCGATGGGAACGGGAGGCATTTCGGTATTTGGGGATTCAGGTGGCCCCTACGGACACACAGGTACTGGCTCGAAATGTTGGTTGGATACTTACGTCTTTGCAGTCTTCAGTAGTCTTCTGGAATACGTTGCCACTCTCCCTTATGGGACGGCTCGCTGTTGCAAGAATGGTGATGCTTCCCAGGTTATTATATGTCCTCCAGAACTCGCTCTGCCCTATCCCACCGCAAAATTTCCGTACCCTTCATACTTTGTAAACGTCACTGCTTTTGGCGGGACGACGTAGCCGAGTTGCGCTACACACTCTAGTTCGGAGCTGGGAGGAAGGTGGTCTGGAGGCTCCGAGGTTTGATCTGTATTATTATGCAGCACAATTGCTGCCGGCGGCACGGTGGTTTGCGGATGGGTGGGAGATGCAGCTTTTAGCTGGAAGCGCCAATGAACGGGCACTACAGGTGGCCTTAATGAAGGGGAGGGGAGCGGACGCGACCCTACCATATGTAGTGCGCCACACTGCTGCAGTCTGGCAGAGGTGTGTGGAACGAGTCCTGAGACGGGCCCCCTTTCACAGGGAATTGTCAGTCTGGATCCTAGCGCCCATTGTGGCTATGGCGCAGCATATGTCCTTTAGGGATTGGAGAGATGGGCGCTGCGAAACCCTGGCTGACCTCTATCCGGGCGACTCGTTTGTCTCCTACGAGGAGGAGGCTGCGGAAGCCTTTGAGTTGGGGGGGGACAATTTATACATTATCACGGCATTCAGGAGGTGGTCAGAGAGATGTGGCCTCAGTTCCCGGAGGCGTCTCAGACTTCCCAAACATTAAACATCATTCTCTCATGTGGCAGGGGCCGTAGGCTGATTTCTTTGCTTTACTCTGCACTGCGTCGGGACACAGAACCGCCGGTCCAGCCGGCGTGGAGCGCATGGGAAATGGATCTCGGGGAGACCCTGGGGGCCGGGCAGCACAAGCGTATAGGGGGTGTTACACGCAAAGTGTCATGTAATGCACGATTCAAACTTACACATTTTAATTTTATGCACCGTACTTATATGACACCAGTCTCCTTGCAGCGTTTCTCGCCAGACAGGGAGGACACCTGCCCCAGATGCAGAGCTGAGAGGGCTGGGTTCCTACACTTGATTCAGAAAAGTGATGCACTGGGCCAGGGACAGACTAATTTGCATATAGCCAGGTTCTGAGCTGGGATGGTGCAGTGAGCTAAATAACGGTGATGGATCAAGCCCTGATCTTTGGACTGGGTAAGAGTGGTCTGCTTAATTCAGACACTCTGTTCATCACCACCCCCTTTTCTGAATCGTTTTTGGCCACTATAGGTGTGGCAGGGTATACTCAGACATGAGTCCCTTGCTCACTGCACCATCAGGATTCAAGCAAGCCGGGCCGACGACGGCTGAAATGCCAGAAACCGGTCCCCGGAAGCTTGTCTCCTTTCTGGTGAAGAATTGGCTTGGTAGTTTGGTCTGCCCTGTTCCCATGATGCACTGGGCCAGGGACAGACTAATTTGCATATAGCCAGGTTCTGAGCTGGGATGGTGCAGTGAGCTAAATAACGGTGATGGATCAAGCCCTGATCTTTGGACTGGGTAAGAGTGATCTGCTTAATTCAGACACTCTGTTCATCACCACCCCCTTTTCTGAATCGTTTTTGGCCACTATAGGTGTGGCAGGGTATACTCAGACATGAGTCCCTTGCTCACTACACCATCAGGATTCAAGCAAGCCGGGCCGACGACGGCTGAAATGCCAGAAACCGGTCCCCGGAAGCTTGTCTCCTTTCTGGTGAAGAATTGGCTTGGTAGTTTGGTCTGCCCTGTTCCCATGATGCACTGGGCCAGGGACAGACTAATTTGCATATAGCCAGGTTCTGAGCTGTGATGGTGCAGTGAGCTAAATAACGGTGATGGATCAAGCCCTGATCTTTGGACTGGGTAAGAGTGGTCTGCTTAATTCAGACACTCCCTTTTCTGAATCGGGTTCCTACACTTGGCCTGGGAGTGCGCCCCGGTGCGTAGTTTTTGGTCAGTGGTGGTGGGACGTATAGCCACTGCTACCGGCCTTCCGATAGACTTAACACCGCTCCACTGTTTGCTGGCGCTGATTCCCCGGCCTAGGAAAAAGAAAATCCCTTATAAACTACTGCAACTCATGTTGGTCCTGACGCGGCGGAGAGTAGCCATTACCTGGATGGGGCGGAAGGCCCCGGAGATCTCTACATGGCTGAGGGATGTCCGAGAGTGGTCTCTGGCAGAGGAGACTCTGGGGAGACAAACAGTAATATGTTATATTACGTGCAGGTTAAATAGAGATGAGGAGTTCGTGGAAGGCCTCAATGAACCAAAGCTGACATTCAGTGAAAAGGTGGAGGAGGAAAAAGAGGTTGAACTAGAAGGGCAAAGAATAAAGTTGGGATGGCAAATGTGCACTCCAGTCTCAGCTTTGATCAGGCAACAAACAGATACATGATATACTAGGTGAAAAGAAACTGAGTAAGACACGGGAAGGAGTGGGTTGGAGTGAGTGTACATAAAGTTATATGGCAAATAACATGATTTTGACTAGGTGAGAGCCCATTATCTTAATCTACACAGGTTTTTCAGAATATTGAAGTATGGCCTGGAGGCTTGGCCATCTTCAGGCTGCTGGGTGCTCGATCTGGAGAAAGTATTTGATCGCTAGAGTGGTCCTATTTATTGGTGGTGCTGCCATCCCTGCGGTCAGACCCCATTCGCATAGGCCATGGCACCAGGCAAGGGTTTTCCATGTTGGTGTTACTCTTCTCGCTGGCAGTGGAGCCCTTAGCAGCCCGTCTATCGGCTAGTGGCATGGAATGGGGCATCCCATTTGGGTTTGGCACAAGGACACATACGGTATCTCTATATGCAGATGATTTACTTATCTCTCTGCAAGATGTCACTGCCGCCCCCACGGAGGTTGTGAACATTTGAAGGTACTTTGCTTTTATCTATAGCCTACATGTGAATTGGAGTAAATCATGCTCATTCCTGTTTGACACTGCTGTGCCAGACCCAATATCCTAGTGGACACAATCCCGCTTACCTGGCAACCTAATTTCTTTAGAGTCTGGGATTCGAATTTATCATTCCCCATTAGACCTGTTTGTGGGCAACCCGGCCAATCTGTCACGTCTCTATGTGCACAGATGACCATCCGAAAGTCGCTTCCGCTACCTGTGATTGGTCGTGTGGTGCTCTTGAAAATGGTGGTGCTTCCCTGACTACTATATTATTTTGCCAATTTGCCACTGTATGTCAACACCTCTTTTTTCTGATCCTTTGGGGGCGGTACGAGTGCCCCAAGCGGAATTATTTTTTGGGGTGGCAACCTCCGTCCCCCCCGCTCTAATCGCCAGCACCCCCCGTCCTACATTCGGCTGCAGGTGGCAAAAGTAGGGGCCGCCACGAGCAGCATAAAGCCCAGCTACGCCACTGGGAAGAAGCGAACCTTTAGAGCCTAGTCCAGAAAAAGAGAAGCAAGAAAACGTGAGTTACAAACCACAAAACCAATGGTAAGCAGTAGGCAGAATGCATTCCCATGTCAACTCTCTGAAACTCCCCAAGGTGTCTTTCGCATTCCAAACTGCTGCAACCTAAAAGGGAGTGAGCACTAAATTCAGTGTTGGCTGAAAACGTCTGACTTGTTAGGATGTAAACTCTGCTGCCATCATGGGTTTACAAGCATGAGCAGTGTGACATGCCGAGTCAATCCTCGTACAATTCAAGGTAGAGGTGCACAGATTTGCTCAGCAGCTGCTGAACTCACTGAGTTTTTAGCTGCAGCCATATTCTTCCACCTTGCATCATCCTATTACACAGAGACTAGTATAAGGATACCAGTGGAAGGGGGGCATGCACATACAAAGATTTCTTTCTTTCTTTATTTGGTGT
This sequence comes from Lissotriton vulgaris, assembly GCF_964263255.1. Lineage (NCBI taxonomy): Eukaryota > Metazoa > Chordata > Amphibia > Caudata > Salamandridae > Lissotriton > Lissotriton vulgaris. Next base: position 11,218 of record NW_028241711.1, read on the forward strand.
TCATGCTGTGCAGCGATTTGAAATCTGTCCATGTGAGTTTTCAGTCCTCCTTTAGTGACCATATCACAGAGGAACTCTGCATTGTGGGATTCTGCTATCAGCGCTAAAGGGTGAGGTTATGTGGACTTCTCAACACTCCGCAGGCCACATTATAGCCCAGAAGCTATATTTCTAAGGTAGTCAATACATTTGAGGATTATATTTTGTTGCATTAGGTGTGTCTCCAAATAGACACATTCACTGATAGTCTGTTTGGCAGCATGCGACAGGTCAGGGGTATACTTCTTTCCATGTATTATGTTGTACTAATCACAAATATGATATATCAGCGAGTTTTGTTTTTTTAGCTGGAACCTTGTCAAGAATGCTACCAATGTCACTAGGACAAATATTGTATAAAAAGGCACATATATAATGAGATAAAATCGAAATGGAACTTGTTAATTTTCTTCGCAGATGTCAGTAAGCCTGACTGAGAGGTATCAGAAATGCTCTGGAAAGGGAAAGTGACAAGTGCCTTTCTAAAATTGTTTATGAAACAGTAAACAGATGCATATTAAAATAGGTTTAAGTGTTTTAATGCACCACCTGTAGAGATGTGTGCGTAACCCGCAGACCACATGCTCATACTCTGAAAAACATATTAGCATACATGCCAACATTTTAGAAGGGGAGAGTGGGAGATGTCTTTTTTAATAATAGGGTGAATGTATTTGTCCCATTGACATCTATTGAGGCATGACTCGGGTCTATTGTCATGTACTGGTACTAAATGAAAATATAGGTTTTTTACCTTAACAGTCAGGAGCACGGAGAAAGCGGTATGGCAGGCAGAGAGAGTGTGACAAAAATGTTGTACACTGTCCTGCAGGAGATTAGTGGCAGTGCATACTCCGAGCCACACAAGACCAGTCCCTGTCTGCAGAAGCCTGAGGAGGAATCGGGTTTTTGCATACAGGAATCGGGAGGTGGGAGACTAGCCTTAAACTCGGTAGTCTCCTGCCTGAATTGGGAGAGTTGGCATGTATGTATTATAAGGATTAATATAACAGCTGCAGCTGTGGGGCAGTCTACAAAAAATTCTAAACCAATGTAGCCTTTTAGTGGGTATATGTACCTTCTTCATGACTCTGTAACCTGGTCACCGGTGGCTCGCATGCAATATGAACATTTTGGATTTGAGAGGGATATTGCATCTGCTGCAGCGTGCTGTTTGTAACCATCACATCAGTTACTAATCCAGCCCTGCCAAGTATCACGCATGAGGAGTTATTGTGTCACATTTAAGTGCACAATAACGGATTGCCACACTAAAATGCAATTGTCACGCATATGTAGCTCCTCTTATATACATTGCTTTTGGTGCACACACGTCTGGAATCAAGGATCAAAGTGTCTCTGCAAAGATACACAGACAGACTGAGCTGCATACAGTTCTTGAAAGCAAGTGCTCTGTGCTCTGCTCAGCCCTATATTGGTTGAATGCTCTATCCTTTAGGCCAATCTAGGAGAAGGCCAGTCGGACAAATTCATTGTGGGCATTTCTTGCCTCTTAGTAGGTCTGTTTTACAGGCTGATTGAGCATTTTTTCCCGTTTGCTTTCCCTGTTATTACAGCGTTTTTTGCTGTTGATTATTCTACTTTTACAGAATTGCCTGCAGCAAACACCAATGCATGTAGACTCCTACAGCTTACAAGACACCTATATAGCTTGTCTTTACAAGTTTAAAACTGCCCTGATTTGCAACGGTGGGTCACTTGCTTTGCTATCTAGTTAGCTAGTCTGCACCACGTTTATTTTGGAGCCCAGCCCTATTTTCTGCCCCAGTCCAGCCCTGCTCCAGTATGAGACGCTGACACTCACACATATGCAACCAGGCCGTTGTACCCAGGATGCAATTTGGATTTTTAGCCACCACCACAGCTGGCCCAAGTAGATTTTTCAATGTTTAAACCAGGTAATCCATGTGAGAGATGCGGTCCTGTATTACTTAATCTTACATTCCATATGAATATATATTTTTCCAAATGTTTCTGCAATTTTTTTCCATTCAATGTGTGACTTGTACACTTTTAGTACATAAGAGGTGAAATGAGGCGCATCTATATCTCTCTTTAAATTCATATTTTGGGTGGTGTGCATTATGTAGCATGACTAAAAGCTCTGGGGTAAGGATTAAGGTGACGAGAGCTTCTTGGGGTGCCTGCTAGTGCCTCATATTGGTGTTCAGACCAAAAGTTCGTTCAATCATCGGCCTGAATACAGAGTGCAAAGAAAGGCGGTAAACCCTTCTTTTCTATTAATGCATGTCAGTGACGCAATGTCTGACTCTTGTTTAGTGCATACTGTGAACAGAGTTGCCTCTAGGTAATTGGATAAGATCAGGTTATAGGTGGAGATGCATGACCGCACAATAGATTATTCTGGTGTTGAGGCTGAAGTCAATGAAAGTTTCTCACAGGGCCTCTCAATGGGTCATTAGGTTGTTTCAACTACATAACTATCCAATTTGTAACTTGCTACAGAAAGCACCGACTGATTGTCACACTTGTCAATTGTAATTACCATTTTGTGTGGAGGAGGTATACAGTTATTGAAATACTGCTGTATTTACTGGTGAGGAGAGAGTAAGAGAGAGAGTGTATGCGTATTTGTGTGTGCATGTGTGTGTGATCACAGTGAATGGCGCCGCACAAGGACGTACTGCAGAAAGACAGAGTGAACAGACAGTGGAGAAGGGGAAGGAGATGACATATGAGAAATGCAAATGGTGGATTTCTGAAAGATGTGAGGAAAAAGGGCATATGTGGCTTATAGAACGAGAAACTGCACATTAAAGTGGTGTAAATAAAAGAACAGGAGTGACTGATAAACTCTGAAGACCAATATCCCATCCACAGTCCTAACAGTTTTCAACTCACAGTCTAATATTTTCAGAATTTAAATATTCTAAATTCAAATTATTCATAACACATTCTTTATTTCTACTTATTGATCTGATACTTCTTACTAGCATTAGCAAAGCCATTTGGACTGGCTAGTTTTAGGCATATGTTTATTGCTGGGTGATGTTTGGATACAGGAGAAGAAAGTTCACAGTCACTGAAGTACTGGTTATTGCTTTGATTTACCCCAGAGAAAGTGTCGCTTGAAGTGTCATATATTTGACATTAGAATGTCTCTCACATCCACATTGAAACCACAAAAATGTTACACATTAGCTATCTGAAAACTTGGCAGCTTTGCCAAACCCAGTGGGTTTGCTTAGTGGGTACCTGTAATGATGATAATTGCCAATGGAAGTAATTCAAGAAGTTTATTGACAACCTCTGACAGCATAGATGTTGAGGTGTGAGAACGTCCACTGCTACACCATGTCTGTCCTATACAGTCTATTTTATTACCACCAGAATACACTAAGCATTCCAAACTCTACACTTTATTAAAGGCACATTACTACACATACCTCTTCTTTATTAAAAACATGCCCCTATGCTCCCCATATAATATATATATTAAAAACAACAAAACAAAAAAAACATTAAAAAAATCAAATGTAGATAACACAAACATAATCCTGAAGTTTCCTGGGTTTAACAATGTTCCTACCAAAACTGCTAACTTTGTCAGTGCAAATAGAAGAACTTTGATTTACATGAAAACTGGACATTACATCATTATTGCATGAATCTGAGTTATGATCAGACCCAACGTCATTGGTGACAGGAACATTTTCAATGTTAGTATGGTCAGTGGTAATCCACCAATACTTGTCCTCCTCAGGACCAATTTTAATACCCTGAGTTTTGTCACAAACACTACTTTTTTAACATTAGCTAATTTGCTCATATGGTAAATAGATTCGTCATCTAGCTGCACAGTATTTGTATTTGTATTTGTATCTGGGTTTTATATCGCGCCAAATCACCAACAGGTCTCAAAGCGCTTCTGACCAAGTACAGCAACAAGAAGAAGGGTAGAAGGGATGCGGATTGCCGACCTATCTTACGGGGATGTGAACGCGTCCCTGAAGAGCAGAGTCTTCAGGGATTTCCTAAAGCGGAGAAGATTGGATTCTCTGCGAAGCACCTCCAGTAGCTTGTTCCAAATGGTGGGGGCTTGGACTGAAAAGGATCTGCCACCTTTGGTTGCCATTAAAAAATTTCTGTGAACTTTGACAATTTTCCTAGGTTCATTAACTCTGTTCTATCCTTTCACAACCTTCCTACTAGATTTCACTCTTACCCACTGTCCCACATGAATATTAACATCCTTGACCCCATGTTTACTGTCAAAATATACTTTGTTCTTCTGTTGAGATTTTGCCCTGCATTCTTTTACATCATTGATATCCCATTCACTTTTGTTCCCTTTGTTCATCCAACCTGGATTGACTTTGGAATGGGGAACTCTACCTCTCATGATACCGAAATGACTATTACCAATCGAATCATGCATGGTGACCCTGTAACTCCACACCATTTTCATAAATCCCACCTCTAAATCCTTCTTATTATGCATAGCTAGCTGCAGAACTCATTTAATAACTCTGTTTATCCTTTCCACAACAGCATTTCCTCTAGGATTATAAAGTGCTGTGAACTTCTGATTAATGCCTGCATATTCCATAAACTTTTTCATTTCTAAAGACTTAAACGTAATGCCATTATCTGTAAGTAATGTTTTAGGGAAACTTTCTCTCAAGAAAATATTCTCGAGGTATTTGATGACAGAATGAGTATCGAGTTTTGTAACAATTTGAAGTTCAAGCCATTTTGAAAATAAATCCATTAACACAATGATATATTTTTGAGAACCATCTGTCCATAATACAGGCCCCATTATATCTAAAGCTACATCTTCCCACAGTAAATCTGGACAAACTAAGGAACTTAACGGAGGATTTAAGATTTTCTGAGATTTGTCTGCAGACATACACTTCATACACGATCTAACAAAATGTTCTGTTTCAATGTCAACTTTAGGCCACCAATACTGGGATTTAATGTTGCATTTAGGGCCTCATTAGGATGGAGGATTTTCCGCAACCTCCGGGCCGGCGGAAGCCACCACCGGCCCGGAGGATGCGGAAAATCCTCTGCGGACCCACCAAAGACCCACCGTCACATTAGGATGGCTGGTGGGTCCTGGTTTCCGTCCGCAGCTTTTCCACCGTGGTTGGCTTACAACCGCGGCGGAAAAGCACTAATATGGTGACGGTGTCTCTCAGACACCGTCAGCCAGATTAGGATGGGCTCTGAAACATGCTTTTCCGCGGCGGCTTTTCCGCTGTGGAAAAGCATGTGTAACTTCACTGCGGGGGCCCGTTGCGGGCCCCCTAGGTGAAGGGGAGGTGGGGGGTGCACACGGGGGGTACCTATGGTGCCCCCCTGCATTTGTATGCAGAAAGCGTCAGGCACCACGCGGTGGCGGTCACATCCTAATTGCACAGGAGGGAACTCCGCAGCCCATGCGGAGCTTCCCTCCTACTCTATGGTGGCGGACGGACTCAGGTCCGTCCACCATCATAATGTGCCCCTTAGTTCGAGCAATAACAGGATGACCCTCAAGACATTGAGAAATTATCTTATTTCTTAAAATTGACGGAGGAATAATTTTTTCTCCTCTTACAAAAAACATTCCCTCAATACCTAACTCATTTCTTACTTCCCAAAATGCATTGAGTTCACCAACAAGGTCAGGTTTGATGCATTTTTCCCAACCATTTTCAACACAATGTTTCACTTTTTCTAAAACAGTATCATTGGATTGTGCCTAGACCCATTCTTTTTCTTGTAATCCCTGACAATTTTCATCAGCAAAAATGCCAGCCACGCACACGTCATTCCAGGGACTGGTGTCAATCTCTGTAAGAGGCAGAGACATTCTGCTTAAAAAATCTGCTGTGACGTTCATTCTGCCAGGAACATATTGTACCTTGTAAAAAAAAGTCTTGTAAACGCATGGAAAGCCTGGGTATCCTAGCAGAAACTCTTGATAATCCTTCAGTTGTTAACACTTTAGTCAAAGGTTTATGATCCGTTCTCACTGTACATTCTCTTCCTCAAATACATTTTCTGAAGTGCTCGGGGGCCCATACACACACTAAAGCCTCCCTTTCTATAACTGAATACTTCTCTTCGGTGGGAGATAAAGATCTTTCCCACTAGCATCTGTAGTTATAAAGGTAGTAGCAGAAGGATTAAATTCTTTTAAAGTGGGAGCTCTAACAATAGCAGATTTTAAGGAACGCATTTCATGAGTTTTGTCCGAAACCTTTTTTACAAATTTGGAATAATATTCTACTAAAACTAAAAATGAACTAAGTTCATCTTTGTTTTGTGGTGAGGGAACCTTGACTATTGCTTCAATAAGTTTATCACAACATATTACATGACCCAGATAAGTTACGGCAGATCCAGCAATCTTGCATTTGTTAATTTCACCAGTCAAACCCTTTTTATCAAGCACTTGTAAAACTTTGCTTAAAGTGTCATCATGGTGTTTTTTTGACTTACCCATAATTAATATATCATCTTGAAAAAATACAACGCCTTGGATGTTGCCAAGTAACCTTGTCATGAGTCTTTGAAACACAGCTGCCGCCGATGCCAACCCAAAGGACATTCGGTGAAATTGGAAGCATCCAAAAGGTGTACAAAAAGCAGTCAAGTGTTTACAATCAGGATATAACAGGATTTGGTGGTACGCTGATGATAAATCTAACGTGGAAAAGCACTTTGCATCCCTGGTCAAATATAACATTTCATCAATGCGAGGTAAGGGGAATTGATGAACGATAATATTGTTGTTCAATCCCCTTAACTCAACACATAAACAGACTTTGTTGTTGGCACGTCTCGCGACGACCAACGGAGATATCCATTTGGATGACTCTACTGATTCAATGATATGTGTATTTAACAACTTATAGTTTTTGTTTTACTTCGTCTCGCACAATAAATGGAATATTTCGTGTTTTATGAATTTTGGGGATAGCATCATGTTTCAACCTAATGGAGTGAGAAAATCCTTTTAATTTTCCTACTTTTCAATTGAATACATTGGGAAATTCTTCCAAGACCCATTTCTTTGTATCTTCAGGTTCACATGCTACTAAAACCTGTTCTGGACTGTTAGGGTCCAAAATAATGTTCAATTTGCATTGGTCTTTCCATCCAAGGACGGATGGCCCATCCTTGGCTACGTATAGTTTGCACAAAGCAGTTCTGCCCTTGAATCTGAAATTTAGTTGTCTAAAACCAATAATATCAATTTTATCAACTGTGTAGCTTTCAGGATTAATGTCTGGTGATTCTAAATGGTTTCCAATGGTGGAACAAAAATGGTGTAACCACAAATTTTCAGCAATAATAGTATAAGGTGAGCCAGAGTCTGCTGCCACTTCCAGGTTTTAAGCCAACACAATAGCGGGGCTGTACTCAAAATATCTGTGGCGTAACCCTGCCCAAATTCCTGATGAATGGCAAAGGTAGATGTTGATTGAGGTACATACAGAAGACTGTGTAAAAATCTACGTTCAGCTATCTGCACCCCCAGCTGCTGTTTAAATCCCTATATAGAAGAGCCATATGCCGCAATAGCCAGGCATTTTGATCTATATATCTTAAGAATGGCCTCTACAGGCCTAACCCCCAGGCGCTGGGCAAACCCTAATAAAGCTGTTGTGGATCTAATGACTGCATTTTTTTACATTTTATCTTGGGGGACCCATGAGCCTCTATCATCAAATAGTACCCCAAGGTATGTAAAAGAGGTCGCTTCCACCCTATTACATTAAAACGATTTCGCTTTTCTATTTCTTTTAACAGTTGTCATAATATGAGACTTCCCAGTGTTCACAACCAGGTCCAGAAACTGCATGTGGGCTCCAAAGGCATCTAATAGCCTCTGGAGACCTACGGCAGTACGAGCTAGAAGGACAGCATCATTCGCGTATAGGAGGACCAGTATTAGGCAATCTCCTATACGCGGGATATCCGGGTTCGCCTCAGCTAAAGATTTGTCCAGGGCGTTAACATAAAGTGTAAAAAGCAAAGGCGCCAATATACACCCTTGACGAATGCCCCGTTCTGATTTAAAAGACCAAGTACATTTTCCATCATGGGAAATCCTAACTGATGCTGAAAGGTCCCGATGGAGGTCAGCCAGAAAATAAAATAAACACGGCTCAATACCCATTTCCAACAGGATACTCCACAGCTTAGACCTGTTAACCAGATCGAACGCTGAGGATAAATCCATAAAAGCCATCTGCAGGGTACCTTCTTTAGCCATAGTATATTTAATTATTAGTAAATATAAAATGAGGCACTGGTCCATGGTATTTCTACCTTGCCTAAATCCATACTGTAGATTGGATAAGATCTTATTATTAGTAGCCCTGTCTGTAACTTTAGCTAAGACCACCTTGCCTAATATTTTTACCGCCAAATCAATCAATGATATAGTTCTATAACTCCGCGGGTCCCCTCTCTGGCCTTTTTTAAATACTGTGATGTCATCATCACAATGATCCGAGGAAGAATCCTCAGTATCACTCTCTCTCACACAAGCATCTTTACTTTCTTTTAAAAAACATTTTTTTCATCTGCATGCTTTGGCAGAATAACCAGTTAATCCACACTCTAAGCATTTGGCAGAATGTGCAGGGCATTTGTAATACTGTGCAGAGTGTGAGCTGCTATCACATTGACAACAGGAATAGTTCTGCTGTTTGTTTTTCAAAGAACTATCAATTTTCTTAATATCATTTTCATCAAACTTGTTTTGTATGTTTGAGAGGACTTGCCCTGACTTTCTGAAATTTTGTTAACAGGGTCGCTATATTCTTTTTTATCAGATGATAATGTAACCTTAGCGCAACGCTCTGATAACTCTGCTTTTTTGACAATAGTAATAATATCTTTCAAGTTTGAATCACCTTCCACCCACAATCTATCTTGGATAGCCTTATTTGTTGCATACATTACTATCTGGTCTGTAATGAGTTTGTCATGAAGATTACCAAATTTGCATGTTATGGAAAGTTTTTTTAGGCTGATACATAATCCTCAATGGATTCATGTTTTTCCTGTTTCCTTTGAAAGAATGCGTGACGCATAACTGCAACGCACACCGTGGGTGAATAGTGTTCATCTAGATCTAATAGGGCAGCTTTAAATACGTCTATATCACTAGGTCTATATTTTTGTTGTAATTGTCCAAAAACACGAAGACCTTCTGGATCCAGACAGTAGATTAAAATCCTTTTTTTTCTTGCCGGAAAATAAGTTTCACTACAATCTTCAAGGTTTGCAATAAAATTAAAAAAATATTCCTTCCATTCACTCCAGTGAATAACGGGTTCTCCAGGAGAAGATAAAAGTTATTTGGGGGTACCTAAATGAAATGTAGAATCGCCTTGTGGGTGTGCTTCTCCTTGAGAATATGCTGTTGGAGTGGTCATTAAGTAGAGATACTTTTATAAATCAAAGTAATGTAACAGGAAAATAAAAGGACGAAATGCACTTACTGTCCGATTGATTTTTTTAAAAATAGAACCACTGCTGTACTTCTGGTATAAACCAAATGAAACTTCTCTATTCAGCGAAGTTCCGTCCTCAGTGAGCACTGAAATTGACTAAAGAGTCAAATTTCTAAGATGGCATCACGTTAGGGTCATGACCAGTGTGGGACCGGAAACAAGCATCCTAGGACCGGTTTCGGGGTTACACCCCTCTTCAGCTAGGATAGCTTTGAGGTTCTGTGAATTACGAATTCGTTCGTGCTCGGCCTCCATTTTGTAGTCGCCACCATCTTGTGTTGCCCTCACTCAGGCAGCACGGCGGACGCAATGTTTTTGTCGTTTCTGCATTTACGTGTCAGATGGTTTCCTTGCCTATGTTTACTAACAAGTGTCAGGGTCTGGCCGAGTACACTAATTCCTGTCTGAGCTGATTAATCCCCGTCCGAACCATTTGTTGGTTCGCACCATTATTTCCTTTAAGTTATCTTATCTGCTGTCCTTCGCTACACGTCTCATGCATTCTCCTGTTTCACGATTGTCCTTCTAAAACCTACAGCTGTGTTTTCTCTACTTGTAAATCGAATTGTGTGGAATCGTTTGTAATTTGCTTAAGGGGTCAAGTGATAAACATAAACCGGGAACTTGAGTTGCTTTGGACTTAAAGCATTGTCTATAACATTTGCCTATGTCTCATCCTCTTGTGTGATTGCATTTTGCATTGTATTGTACCGTATATAAACCTGTGCGCCACGGAGTTAAGTGGCAGTCTCTTTTGAACCTCGTTATACCAACGACATCTAAGACCACTGTACTAGCTGCAGCTAATAAATACAATCTTCTACGCCAGACGAAGAGTCTGTGTCTCTGTTTCTGAAAAGGCAGGTGAATCCCGGGGATTTCAGGCGTACCCTGCGCCGCCGGGCCTTAAGGCTACGGTTCTCCAACTGGCGCCAAACGTGGGGCGACTTCAGCGGTAGCAGTTGAGCCCGAGGGTCGTGAGGAGCCCTGCAAGAAAACTCCGGAGGAGGCGCACCACGTGATCGACCCATTTATGTCGAAAGTGGACCAAAGGTCTTTTACAGCGCAGCTACTCCTTTCTGACGGCTGCTGACGACTGCTGCCCTGACTGTCGCCCTGCCTTGGACCCTTTGATGATGTTTGGTAAAGCGAGACGATAGACGGACCTTCGCTGGTGTAGGACGATCCTTAGTTAAGTATTTGGTGGGTCGCTCCCACAAAACTTTGTTTTGTCTTGTTTTTGGGTTTTTATTCGGGTATTGCAATAACCGAAGCCAAGGGGTAAGTACGTTTGTACTGTTTCATTGATTTACACCCCTTGTTGTTTGTGAGCAGTCTAGAGAAGTAACGATGCCTGGACTGAGTAAGTTTAAAAGGATTTATTGCTTAGGTTGTACTAGGGATTCCCAGTTGGAGGATTCATGTCCGATTCCTCCAGTTGGAACTCCCACTTATGAGCTCTATTCAAAACATGTTATTGGTCCCATTACCTTTAACGAGACATGGATCCGATACACGAAAAATAGTGGAGTTTTGAGATGGCCCCAAAATGGTAGTTTTGACCCCGCCATACTAGATAATTTGGAAACGATTCTGTTTAGAAGAAAAGCCCGGCCGGCAATGTTTGACTCTTTTCGCCTTTGGCGTAAGGAAGCCAAACAGAAAGAAATTAAGCAAGCGAAAAGAGATAAGAATGCGCAAAACGTGTCAATTATACAGGCTGCTCAGCAGTTAAAAAATAATGAAGTAGATGGTGCGAATGAGATACTGGAGAGACAACATCGCATGGCGATAGATAGATGCTATCCGATGTTGCCTACTTCCTCTCCAGATAAAAGTAATCAGCAACCGGCTCAGCCTATTAATGCTCCTCTGCCTGCTTCTGCTCCGTCCTTACATCCTGTAATTCAGCCCACACCTCCTCTACAATCCCCTGTTCTTGTTCCTCAGTCGGCTACGTTTCAGTCTCCGTTGCCTTCTACATCTGAAATGCCTCCTATTCTTTTAAGGGATTCTCCTGCTTCACATAGGAGAATAGCAGATACTGTCTCGAACTTCTTTTCTCCTCTTCTTGAATCTGTCTCCAGCTTTTTCTAGACGACAATCTCGTTGTCAACTTCGTCTTACAGATAAGAAAGTAGTTTTGGGCTCCCTCGCTCGTAAATAGATTGAGAATGGGCTAGAATATAGTACAGAAGACATTATGAGTTCTTTCCATCAATGGGTAGAGCCCACTCAGAGATACGTCTTTAATGTCATGTGTCAAACTCTTATTAAAGGATGGGAAGATATGGAGTTAGATACAGTCCCTTCGGAGCTATTGAGGTTACAAGCTGATTTTGATAAATGTTTTATTGTAGGACCACGAGTTGAAGAAGCGGTGAATAGACTCGTTGCATTTAGAACCATGTTTTTATCCTTGTCTTTTTCCGGGGGTGATTCTGTTAATAAACAAGGCATTAAGAAATATCCGATGCGTGAAGTTCCTCCTGTATGGAGAGAAGCAGTGATTGGTTCACCTCATCTCCCTGCTCATTTCCAGCGTATATCGGTCCACGAACCCTGGAATAGGTCTGAAGTATTGGCGCGTAAACAGACTCTTCCAGACCCCCGTAAAAGTCCTGCTGGATATTATAAAGAATTGTCTCAAACAGTTGAGGCCTGTATTATGAATTTGGCCGACATTGAAATGTTATTTGGAAATGTTGTTGTGCAAGCATTATGGGCACGGATTCGTAAGGAAAATCATGTTGCTGAACTAGGTGGTGATTGGGCTGCTCTTAGAGCCGCCGATGCAGGTCAAGTGGGAGGTGCGAAACCCGATGATATGATTATTGCCTTACCAAGCAGAATAATTGAATTGATGAAGGCAATGATGCCTGTGGTACAAGTAAATTGGGATAAGCTGGCCGCATGCAAGCAAAAGAAAGACAAAAGCGTCTCAGATTTCTTCACTCGTTTTGAAGAGACGTTTATTGACCATAGTGGTCAAGATTTGAGTGTAGAGGGTGGTCAGCGGTTGTTTGTGGATACATTTGTATATAACTTACTCCTCGAATTGTCAAATAAACTAAAGAGTTCTGAAAGTGGATGGGCTGTCTCTTCCCCTGCTAAAATATTGGCCACTGCACTATATTATGAGAATAGAGATAAGGAAGAGAAGGAGAAACAAGAGAAGAAAAATAAAGATTTGAAAACGAAGGTTCTTTTGCAGCAGGCTTATCCTCCGCGTCCTGCACAGCCTCAGTTTTCTGAACCTCCACAGTTTCAGAAGATGTTCCAGAAGCCTGAGTCTTTTGTACCGCGACCTTTGTTAGGTCCTAATCAATGTGCGTACTTTAGGGAAGAGGGACATTTCAAGAATAGTTGTCCGGTTTTATTACAGCGTAATAATGGGATGTCTGCTCCACGAGGTCGTGGCAATTTCCTGTCAGGATCTAGAGGTAGAGGACGAGGTGTGCCCTCTCAGGAGCAGTGTTCTTTTACCCCATCTACTACAAATTATTTTGATCAGCAGAGAGTTCAGTCTATGTAGTATTATAATGACGATAATCGTGTTGAAGATAGTGCTGACGATTTTCATATCGAATAGGACAGCCATGGACGAAGTAAGGGAGTTATGTCGATTCTAGTAGATCAAAATGGGCCGTATGTCACTGTCAATACTATGGGTGTTCCAGAACAGTTTCTTTTGGATACTGGTGAGGTGAGAAGTTCTATCATTCATTCTAAACTCCCTGGGGCACCTTTGTCTGGCTTAATAAATACTTCTGTGGGATTTTCTGGCGCCCCAGTCCGTAATCCGGTTTCTTGTCCTTTGCCTGTTTCGATTGGTCCTTATGATTTAGATGCTTCACTTATTCTGACAACTGGTTGTGGTGAGAACCTGCTGGGTTTGGATTTGTTGAAAAGACTACATGCAACATTGTATTGTTCCCCTTCTGGCATGCATTTTACGTTAGGTTGACATCTTCTATGTATTTGTCCCGAGACCAGTTTCCACCTGAGTTGCTGTTTCTTCCTGAAAGTCTTTGGGCTACAGGCCCAAATGACGTGGGTCGTCTTGAGATACCACCGTATGTTGTCACAGTTAAAGAGAATGTTAGAATGCCACGCATTCCCCAATATCATATTTCTAGTGATGGCGAGAGAGCACTTTTGGCTATCGTTGATGATTTTATTCAGAAGGGCGTGGTTGAAGAAACGAGAGGCAATGTTTGTAACAGCTCTGTTCTCCCGATTCTTAACCCCTTCGAGGCTGATGACGAGCTGGGCTCATCATGGTGCACACTTGTCGTGCACTGATGACCAGCCCAGCACGTCATGAGCCCCACCCTCGGGGGAAGCGCTGGCGCTCCCCCCCAGGGTCTTCGATCTTGCAGGCAAGTACGGGGATGGCAGCGGAAGAGTTTCCGCTGCCCCCCCTGCCCCTCCCCATGGTAATCCCTGATAACATCAGCGCGCACAGCGTGCGCTGACATCATCAGGGATTCCCAGGCGCTCGGGAAACCATTTGCTTCCTGCGCGCCGAGGACAAAGGTAGGTTGCTCGTGTCTGGCGGGGGTTTGGGGCCGCAAAGAGGCATCAGGGGAGAGGAAAGAGATTTTCCTCTCCCCTGATGTCTCTTTGCAGGGCATTTCTGCCTCACGATCGCGCACAACGTCGCGATCGTGCGGCGGAAATACCCCTACTAGCACCAGGGATTTTAAATGTAGGTTTAATGAAGCGACTGTGAGAAGTTGGCCTGATATATGATGCTCACTAGTTCTAGTGATCACCTTGTATCAGTCCAAACAACCCTTATGGTGATTGGTTGTAAGTCAACCTTATAGACCAGCTATCCTAATGGTAGCATGGACAAAGCAGTCTTAGGCTAAACTCTTTTGGCATGTGAAGCCAGCTGTTTTACCACATATAACCCCTTGAATACCAAATGAATGGACACCACACAGGTAGTTATGAAAATAAACAAGATATTTATTAACTAACAAACACCTCTGAACTCTTTATGAGATCAGAGGGCTAAGCACATGACAAGACTCTTAAGAAAAATACGTTAAGTTGCACAAGTTACAATGTTGCCCTAGGGACGCAACAAACCATATACTAAGTAAATGGTATAAGGAAGTCGATTAAGGAAATGGAGCTGTCCAGAGGCTGTAGGATCGCTGGGATTACACTATCCTAACTTTAGGTAAGTAATAGGAGGCCCACGGAACGCGTGTGCAGAGTGTGAACTCACACGCGAGATGCGTAACAACGTCAATGGACAGTACAGTTCAAGAAAAAGGTGAGTACGGACAATCCTGACTAGTTAGGACTACAACGACTGTGGAACTGGACACTAGGAGAATCAATATACCCTTGAGCACCGAAATGCTCTTGTTACCTCACCCACGGGCTGCGGGTGCATAGGTGCGAAGTCGTGTCGGGTTTCTGCGTTGAAGTCTATGGAGCCTGAAAGAAAAGATGCTGCAGGCGACCAGGAGGAAGATGTCCGGTACGACCCAAGGGTGGATCGAGGAAGAAGAGGACCTGAAAGCAGAGGAGACAATGTTCACAGTCACTAGCCAGTGACTGGAGTGGAACCAGGAAGGAACCAGAGGCTGTCATCGCAATCAGGTGAAGAGTGGATGCTTGACTCTACGTGGACCAGGTGGCGTCTTGGAAAACCAGGATGGAGGCACGAGCTGTCCCATGCAGGCTCTCGCTGTCGGCGGTGTCGGATCCGGATTTGGAGTCAACAGGCCTTTGCAAAGGACTCCCAGCAGCAGGAGGTCAGACTTGTGTCTGTGGTGGCAGCATCCATTTTGTGATGCTGAGGCTCGAGTTAACTTTAACCGGGGTTCACAGTTAGGTACATGTCGTGTCCCTCTAGAAAGGTGGAATGCTACCCCCGTCACCAGAATTGGCGAGGGGGTAGTATTCTAATTCGTATGACACCTTACTCGACATGTTTTGATAATGCTATGCCAAAGTTAGCAATAACCGCGAGGTTATAAAGCACTTAAGAGTATATGGTATAGCGTTATCATGGAAACAGCTAAAGGACTTGGTTCCGAAAGCTGTAGACAGGCTCAGCTCATGCCAGAGCACTATCTCACATAATTCCAAGCACTCTGCCTCCAGGATTGTTAAGGCCTGCTATAGGAGTAACTTATAGGAGTATATGTGTCCATTTTAGGGTTAGATATAGGTATACTATATCTAAAGCAAAGGGTGATTACACCACCTTGCCCCAGCTGATTGATCAGCCAGTTGTGTCAGATTTGGATGGCCAGCCAGGGGTGGCATAATACATGCTGCAGCCCCTGGTGGCCCTGGGTGCACCTAAGCCCTGGGTACCTAAGGTACACTGTACAGGGGCTGATAAGGGGACCCAGTATCCAATTAGATATGTACCTAAGGTACATGGAGTCCATTTTAACAGAGAGAGCAGGAAGCCTGGGGTCCTGAATAGCAGGATCCCAGGACAACTAAGTCGAAAACCAGCAAAACACTAGGCAAAAAGTTGGGGGCAACCAAGGGTCGCTTCCAGGTGGGCTCACAGGGGGGGGCGGAAATTCCCCACTAGCACCAGGGATTTTTGTTGGGGCAATGTGTTTGTTTTGGAAGCGACCTGGGTAAGGGTCGCTTCCAGGTGGCCCATAATTGTGTTTATGATTTTCTGTCCCTCCTGGGGGCAAATCGGCCCGTTTTTTTGTCCGTTTTGCCCCCAGGGGGGGGCAGAAAATGCCCACTAGCACCAGGGAATTTAAATTTAGTTTTTAGGATGCGACCCCTTGGGCAAGGGTCGCTTCCAGGTGGGCTGTGATAATCTTTTTGATTTTCTGCCCCCCCCCCCCCCCGGGGGCAAATCGGCCTGTTTTTTCAGCCGTTTTGCCCCCGGGGGGGGGGGGCAGACATTCCCCACTAGCACCAGGAATTTGTTTTGGGACAATGTTTATGTTTTGGAAGGGATCCCTTGGGCAAGGGTCGCTTTCTGGTGGCAAATAATTATGTTTTTGATTTTCTGCCCCCCTGTTTTTTTGGCCCAGGGGGGGCAGAAAATTGCCAATAGCACCAGGGTTATTTTTTTTGCATGGTTAGTATTGACCCCTTGTGCAATGGTCACTTCCTGAAGGGGTCTTAATTTTTTATGTATATTTTCTGACCCCCGGGGGAAAATAGGCCCGTGTTTTTTGCCCATTTTGCCCCCAGGGGGGGCAGAAAATGCCACTAGGCACCAGGGATTGTTTTTTTTTGTTATGGCGCTACCCCTTAGGCAAGGTTTGCTTCTTAGAGGGAACTTGTTTTAGGAATGTTTTTCTGCTTCACCCCCACCCCCCTGGGGGCGAATTGGCCCTTTTCTTTTCTGTTTTTTGGCCCACTAGGCCCTAGGATTTGAGTTTTGTAGTGTGTGGATGCGAGCCCTTGGGCAAGGCTTGGTTCCAATGGTGGTTATATTTTTGGTTGTTTTTTACTGGCCGCCTCCCTTGGTGCCAGTTGGTCTTTTTTTGTCCTTACTGCCCCTGTGTGATGGGGGTACTGTTAGGAGCAAAAGACCGACTGGCACCAAAGGGGTAGGCAGTAAAAAGCTTTCAAAAAATTAACCAGTGTCTTGATGGTAAACCTCACCTAATCCCAATTGGTCTAAGCCCTATTTGATGGCCCATCTGGGCGAATGTAAATTTGGGGGGCAAATTTGTGTGTTGGTTTTTTAATTGTTATATTGTTTGTGAAATGTGGTAGTAATTTTTTTTCTTCTCTATTATTGTCTTGTTCCAGGCTTTTGCTGTTTGATTGTTGTAGGTTGCGGTTCTGTTACTGCTGGTTTTGCAGCTTGTGTAGTTGCATGTGCTTGATAAGTGAATGTATTTTGTACTACTTTCCCTTGATGATTGTCTTTTTGAAAAAGGTGTACTTATAGCAGTTTGTGTGGCTCTGTGTTTTTTGTTTGTTTATTTTTTTTTCAGCACTAGTGCTTGATGTGCACTTTGTTTTCTAATCTGTAAAAAAAAAAATTCTTTCTAGTGGGATATCATTTCTTTTTGCTGTGTCTCAGCAGAGTAGATGCTGGTGAGTGTAGCTATATTTGGTAAGAGTGAAATTGTTTTGGATTGTATAGATCTTTGTGTGAAAGCCTTACCTTGTTTACTTCTTACTTTGCACAGTGTAGGTTGTTGTTTACTTGTTTGTGCAGTCTTCTTGCTTTGTAAGGATAATGGCTAGTCGCAGGATTACTGCTCAGCAGGTTCTTGGTTTGCTTTTTGAGTCTTCCTCTGACCATGGTTCAGAGACTGACTCCGATTCGGACCCAGAGGTAGGGGCAGAAGATTCAGGCAGTGAGTTTTCTCTTCGCATGGAATCATCGGATGATGAATCTTCTTCTAGTGCTGATGAAGTGCCTATGGTAGAGGAGAACATTGATGTGCCGGTAGTGGGCCAAGAGGCATCTGGGCAGCAAGGTTTCCCTTTTTGTTACGTCGGCAAGAGGCATGTGGGCTGCAGCCTGCGCCCAAAAGGCTTCACATTGCTGTGGTGCGCCAAGAGTCATCTGGTGCTGTTCGTTTTCCTGTTGGTGTAGTGCAGCAAGAGGCATCTGGGGCTGTTAGGCTTCCATTGGTGTAGAGCGGCAAGAGGCACCTGGGGCTGCTTGGTTTCTAGGTGGTGTAGTGCAGCAAGGAGCATCTCAGGCTGCTAGGCTTCCCGTTGGTGTAGTGCAGCAAGAGCCCTCTGGGGATGCTATGTTTTCTGTTGGAGTTTTGCAGCCAGAAGTATCTGTGGCTGTTAGGCTTCCCGTTGGTGTACAGCAGCAAGAGGCTTCTGGGCTGCAGGCTGGGGTGGCTGTTCCTCCCGTTGATAGGGATGGCCTCTGGGTTCCCCCTGGCATGGTGCAGCCGGCATTGCCAGATTTCACTGGTTTTCCTGGGAGTAGAGTGAATACTGAGAATTTTTTGCCAATCAATTTTTTTCAGTTGTTTTTTGACGAAGTGTTTTTGCAAGAGATTGTTGAGCAAACTAATTTGTATGCAGAACAGTATTTGAGGGACAACAGTGCCAGCCTTAAGCCCCATTCTAGAGCTACCCGTTGGACTCCCACAAATGTTGAAGAGATGAAGAAGTTTTTGGGATTAACTTTTTTGATGGGCTTGCTAAGGAATCCATCAATGTCTTCATATTGGTCCACTAGTCCCTTGATGGCAACAGCTATATTTCCAGCAGTCATGAGTCATGATCGGTATATGCTTCTTCTTCGGATGATGCATTTCGTTGATAATGGTTTAGCATTGCCACGCGATCACCCTGATTGTGACCGTCTGTTTAAGATTCGACCTGTCCTTGATCACTTTGTTGATAATTTTTCTGAGATCTTTGCTCCTGGTAAAGAAATTGCAGTGGATGAGTCTTCGCTTTTGTTCAAGGGCCGCTTGGTTTTTAGGCAATACATTGCTAGTAAGAGGGCACGCTATGGAATCAAACTGTATATTCTGTGTGACAGTGGGACTGGATATGTCTACAATTTCAGGGTGTACACTGGTAAGGAGTCCAGCATAAACCCTCCTGGTTGTCCTTCCACTTTTGGAGTGACTGAGAAAATTGTGTGGGAACTAGGTAGACGATTATTTACCAAAGGCCACCATTTATATGTAGATAACTTCTACATTGGTGTGCGGTTGTTCAAGGAATTGGCCAAAGTGGGCACTGTTGCTTGTGGCACCATGCGCTGTAACCGTAAAGGTTTTCCAAAGGAACTTGTTTGCAAAAGGCTTGTACGGGGACAGTCTACTGCACTGCGTTGTGGGGAGCTTCTAGCTGTGAAGTTTTCAGACAGGAGAGATATGTACATGCTGACTACTATCCATGATGAAAGTACTGTACCTGTGCATGTTTGGGGTCAGGTTGCTGAAGTGCGCAAACCTGCGTGCATTTTAGATTACAATAAGTACATGGGTGGTGTTGACAGAGTAGATCAGAGGTTGGAACCTTATGCTGCTGTTCGAAAGGCTTACATTTGGTACAAGAAGTTGGCTATCCATCTTTCCACTTGGCATCCTTTAATGCTTTTGTTGTGTTCCAGAAGTCTTGTCCTGAGTTGAAGATGCCATTTGTTAAGTTTCAGGAGTCTATAATAGGCAGCCTTGTACTAGTGGAACAGGAAAGTGTTCCTAGATTTGGAGTGGTGGAGGATGTGACTAGATTGAAAGATCGCCACTTTCCTGAATTCATTCCTCCCACATCCGCAAGAGACTTTCCGACTAGAAGATGCAGAGTCTGTTGGCGAAGAGGCGTGCGGAAGGAGTCTCATATGTACTGCCCTGACTGTCCTTCTAAGCCTGGATTGAGTGTGTCAGCTTGTTTTAAGTCGTACCACACGCAAAAGAAGTTTTGGGAGTTTTAATGAGCTGTAAAGTGAATTGCCTGGTCTGTATTCTGTAAAAAAGTTTAGTTTGTTTCAAGGATTTGCATTAGTGCAATGTGTTTAGTTTTAGAATTTGTGATAGCTGATTTGTAGGTATTTCCATTTGTTTAGTGTTATTTTGAAAAAAAGAATTCTAAATGTGATTGTGGTGTGTGCAGGCTGGTGCTTGGATGGCGGTGTGCGTGGACTGGCGCTTGGCTGGTGGTATGCGTGGACTGGTGCCTGGCTGGCAGAGTGCATTGATTGGTGTTTTGCGGGTGGTGTGTGTGGATTTTTGTTTGGCTGGCGGAGTGCATGGTTAGGTGCTTGGCTGACGGTGTGAGTGGATGGTGCTTGGCTGGTGGAGTGCAAGGATTGGTGCTTGGCTGGTGGTGTGCGTGCACTGGTGGTTGGCTGGCGGGCTGCGTGGACTGGCGCTTGGCTGGTTGTGTGCGTGGACTGGTGCTTGGCTGGTGGTGTGCGTGGACTGGCACTTGACTGGTGGTGTGTGTAGACTGGTGCTTGGCTGGCAGAGTGCAAGGATTGGTGTGTGGTTGGCGGTGTGTGTGAATTGGTGCTTGCCTTGCGGTGAGTGTGGACTGGTGCTTGGCTGGTGGTGTGCTTGGACTGGCACTTGACTGGTGGTGTGTGTAGACTAGGGCTTGGCTGGCAGAGTGCAAGGATTGGTGTGTGGTTGGCGGTGCACGTGGATTGGTGCTTGGCTGGCGGTGTGTGTGGACTAGTGCTTGGATGGTGGTGTGGGTGGACTGGCGCTCGGCTGGTGGTGTGTGAGTGTTTGCTTTCTGTTGGTCACTACACACAGTGCTAGCTGAGTGCCACTCCACGCAGTCCATCCTTTTGTGTTGTTGCTGTGTCAGGAATGTGGGCGTGTGAAAGTGATGGGCCCTTGAATGGCACTGTCTGCTGGTGTGAGTGTTTTAATGTGATGGGCCTGCGGCTGGCGGTGTGAATATTTTGTAAGTGTCACATGTATGAAAGGTGTATGAATGGCCTGTAAAGCGGTTGGTGCCTTGTCGTGGCTTTACAGCTCACGAGCTGTGAGTCAATAGTTCCGTTTCTTGTCCTTTCCATTATTAACAGTGTATTTCATTTGTTGTGAAATCACTTGCTAATACAAGGTATATACTGAACCATCACTCACCCTCGTGCCAAATCCAACCAGTATGTGTGTGTGTTTGAAAACTTGTTTTGAGGTTTTTTTTTGTTTGTTTTTGAAGCAGGACGCACCTTCTCACTATTTTTGTAAATGTTGTGATGTCTTTCTTTTTTTGCCTGGTGGTGTGAATGGTCTTCTGTGTGTCAGGTATGAAAGGTGTGTGAATGGCCTGTAAAGCGGTTGGTTCCTTGAAGTGGCTTTACAGCTCACGAGCTGCGAGCCATTGGTTCAGTTTTTTTGGCCATGTAATTGACAGTGCATGTCATTTTTGTGAAATCTCTTGTTAATAAAGTTATATATACTGAACCATCACTCGCCCTCGTGCCAAATCCAACCAGTATGTGTGTGTGTTTGAGGAATAGATAGCTGTGTAGGGATTTTTTTTATTTTTTAGTCTCTGTGCCAAGGTGTACATTTTGCCTATGAATAACTTGCCAATTGTAGATATTGTTAAAAACCCATGGGATTACATGGTGATGTCTCTCTGGTAAAATCTAGCAATTACATTTATCCACAATATCCTGCAAAACTCACAATGTTCGTCATATTGTTCTAGCAATATTGCGCCCAAATTGTCACACTGCACAAGTAAACAACTAAATTTGTCAAAACTAATAGGTTTACCTAGGGAGGTCACATGGTCTTTTCACTCCTTTTTAGGTTGCCAACTAGGGAAACTTAGCAAACTCACACATTTTTGGAAAGAAGACACCCGGGGGCTTTCAAGGGGGTATGGCTTACTTGGATCCTCCAACGTTCCTTTTTTCAGAATCCCTAGCAAACTTAAAATGTTTTTGAAAAAAAATGGTTTTTGAAACTTTTTTGTGTGTAAAAGTCTGGCATCACTGGGCGCACACAAAATTGCACCCACCCAGCGTTCCCCCATGTCGCCTGGAAAAAATGGTACATTATTTGCCTGGGTCTGCCTAGTGCCTGCGACAGGAAACAGCGCAAAACGCAACGTGGTTGCACCTCAATTTCGCAGTGAAAACTGGTCCTTTTTTGGCGAAGTGCCTACCTTTTGTTTTTGAACCCTAGCTCTGGCGGCACCTATGGAAACCTAGCAAACCTATACATTTTTGAAAACTAGACACCCAGGGGAATTCAGGACGGGGTGACTTCACTGCCTACCACCAGGTTCTGTTACCCAGAATCCCTTGCAAAGCTAAACAATTGACCAAAAAAATGCATTTTTCACACATTTCTATGGTGGAAAGTACTGGAATCTGCTTGGATCAACAAATTACAACCCACCCAGCGTTCCCCCAGGTCTCCAGATAAAAATGGTACCTCACTTGCTTGGGTAGGCATAGTGGCTGCAACAGGAAAAGGCCCAATTCTTATGGTGGAGACTTAAAAATTACCTTTAGCAAAACTATCTTATTTTTAAGGGGGGGTCACCTGAGCTTTTGGCCCGGGGCTTGGCGGGAATCTTTGGAAACTACCAAACCCAAACAGTTCTGAAAACTAGACACCCAGGGAAGCCCAGGGAGGTATGGCATGCGGGTCCTCCAATGTTTTCCTACCCAGAAATCCCTGCAAACCTTAAATTTAGTTTAAAAAAACACTTTTCCATACATTTTTGCATGGGATCTCCATGCCGGCACCAATGTCCTACCACCCAGCGTTCCCCTTGATCTCCCGAGTAAAATTATACCTCACTTGTGTGGGTGGGCCAAAGGCCTGTGACTAAGGTGAGGTGCTTAATTTGTCAATCCTAAATACTACAATTTTTAAAAATTCATTTTTAGCCTGTTCTGCTTTGGGGCATCCAAACAAGTGAGGTATCATTTTACTCGGAAGAACAGGGGGAACGCTGGGTGGTAGCACATTTTTGCCAGCACGGAATTCCCACACAAAAAAGTTTGGAAAAGTGATATTTTTACCTACTTTTAAGGTTTGCAAAAAATTCTGGGTAGGAAGACATTGGGGGACTCATGCATGCCATACCTCCCTGGACTCCCCCGGGTGTCTAGTTTTCAGAACTGTTTGGGTTTGGTAGTTTCCAAAGATGGCCGCCGAGCCCCGGGCCAAAAACTCAGGTGCCCCCCAAAAACAAGGTAGTTTTGCTATAGGTTATTTTAAATTCTCCACTGTACGATTTGGACCTTTTCCTGTTGCAGCCACTATGCCTACCCATGCAAGTGAGGTACCATTTTTTTGGGGAGACCTGGGAGAACGCTGGGTGGGTGGAAATTCGTTGATCCACGCAGATTCCAGAACTTTCCACCACAGAAATGTGAGGGAAATGTGTTTTTTTGGTCAATTGTTTAGCTTTGCAAGGGATTCTGGGTAACAGAACCTGGTGATAGGCAGTCGAGTCACCCCATCATGAATTCCCCTGGGAGTCTAGTTTTCAAAAATGTATAGGTTTGCTAGGATTCCCTTAGTGCCGGCAGAGCTAGGGTTCAAAAACAAAAGGTAGGCTCTTTGCAAAAAAAGGTCACGATTTCACTGCGAAATTGTGGTGCGACCACGTTGCGTTTTGCGCTGTTTCCTGTCGCAGCCACTAGGCAGACCCAGGCAAGTGAGGTACCATTATTTTTGGAAGATCTCGGGGAACGCTGGGTGGGTGTAAATTTGGTGATCCACACAGATTCCAGAACTTTCCAACACAGAAATGTGAGGGAAATGCATTTTTTGTCAATTTTTTAGCTTTGCAAGGGATTCTGGGTAACAGAACCTGGTGGTAGGCAGTCGAGTCACCCTATCATGAATTCCCCTGGGTGTCTAGTTTTCAAACATGTATAGGTTTGCTAGGTTTCTATAGGTGCCGGCAGAGCTAGGGTTAAAAAACAAAAGGTAGGCTCTTTGCCAAAAAAGTGCACAATTTCACTGCGAAATTGAGGTGCGACCACGTTGCGTTTTGCGCTGTTTCCTTTCGCAGCCACTAGGCAGACCCAGGCAAGTGAGGTACCATTTTTTTTGGTAGACCCGAGGGAACACTGGGTGGGTGGAAATTTGTTGATCCAAGCAGATTCCAGAACTTTCCAACACAGAAATGTGAGGGAAATGCGTTTTTTTTGTCAATTTCTTAGCTTTGCAAGGGATTCTGGGTAACAGAAGCTGGTGCTAGGCAGTCGAGTCACCCCATCCTGAATTCCCCTGGGTGTCTAGTTTTCAAACATGTATAGTTTTGCTAGGTTTCCCTAGGTGCCGGCAGAGCTAGGGTTTAAAAACAAAAGGTAGGCTCTTTGCCAAGAAAAGGCACAATTTCACTGTGAAATTGAGGTGCGACCACGTTGCGTTTTGCGCTGTTTCCTGTCGCAGCCACTAGGCAGACCCAGGCAAGTGAGGTACCATTTTTTGTGGAGACCCGGAGGAACACTAGGTGGGTGGAAATGTGTTGATCCACGCAGATTCCAGAACTTTCCACCACAGAAATGTGAGGGAAATGCGTTTTTTTTGGACAATTTCTTAGCTTTGCAAGGGATTCTGGGTAACAGAACCTGGTGGTAGGCAGTCGAGTCAACTCATCCTGAATTTCGCTGGGTGTCTAGTTTTCAAAAATGTATAGGTTTGCTAGGTTTCCCCAGGTGCCGGCAGAGCTAGGGGTCAAAAAGAAAATGTAGGCTCTTTGCCAAAAAAGCGCACGATTTCACTGCGAAAATGAGGTGCAAACATGTTACGTTTTGCGCTGTTTCCTGTCGCAGGCACTAGGCAGACCCAGGCAAGTGAGGTTCCATTTTTTTCGGGAGACCCGGGGAAACACTGGGTGGGTGGAAATTTGTTGATCCACGCAGATTCCAGAACTTTCCACCACAGAAATGTGAGGGAAATGCGGTTTTTTTGGACAATTTCTTAGCTTTGCAAGGGATTCTGGGTAACAAAACCTGGTGGTAGGCAGTCGAGTCAACTCATCCTGAATTTCCCTGGGTGTCTAGTTTTCAAACATGTATAGGTTTGCTAGGTTTCCCTAGGTGCCGGCAGAGCTAGAGGTCAAAAAGAAAATGTAGGCTCTTTGCCAAAAAAGCGCACGATTTCACTGCGAAATTGAGGTGCAAACATGTTACGTTTTGCGCTGTTTCCTGTCGCAAGCACTAGGCAGACCCAGGCAAGTGAGGTTCCATTTTTTTCGGGAGACCCGGGGAAACACTGGGTGGGTGGAAATTTGTTGATTCACGCAGATTCCAGAACTTTCCACCACAGAAATGTGAGGGAAATGCGTTTTTTTGGACAATTTCTTAGCTTTGCAAGGGATTCTGGGTAACAGAACCTGGTGGTAGTCAGTCGAGTCAACTCATCCTGAATTTCCCTGGGTGTCTAGTTTTAAAAAATGTATAGGTTTGCTAGGTTTCCCTAGGTGCCGGCAGAGCTAGGGGTCAAAAAGAAAATGTAGGCTCTTTGCCAAAAAAGGGCATGATTTTACTGCGAAATTGAGGTGCAAACATGTTACGTTTTGCGCTGTTTCCTGTCGCAGGCACTAGGCAGACCCAGGCAAGTGAGGTACCATTTTTTTAGGGAGACCCGGGGGAACGCTGGGTGGGTGAAAATTTGTTGATCCACGCAGATTCCAGAACTTTCCACCACAGAAATGTGAGGGAAATGCGTTTTTTTGTCAATTTCTTAGCTTTGCAAGGGATTCTGGGTAACAGAAGCTGGTGCTAGGCAGTCGAGTCACCCCATCCTGAATTCCCCTGGGTGTCTAGTTTTCAAACATGTATAGTTTTGCTAGGTTTCCGTAGGTGCCGGCAGAGCTAGGGTTTAAAAACAAAAGGTAGGCTCTTTGCCAAGAAAAGGCACAATTTCACTGTGAAATTGAGGTGCGACCACGTTGCGTTTTGCGCTGTTTCCTGTCGCAGCAACTAGGCAGACCCAGGCAAGTGAGGTACCATTTTTTGTGGAGACCCGGAGGAACACTAGGTGGGTGGAAATGTGTTGATCCACGCAGATTCCAGAACTTTCCACCACAGAAATGTGAGGGAAATGCGTTTTTTTTGGACAATTTCTTAGCTTTGCAAGGGATTCTGGGTAACAGAACCTGGTGGTAGGCAGTCGAGTCAACTCATCCTGAATTTCGCTGGGTGTCTAGTTTTCAAAAATGTATAGGTTTGCTAGGTTTCCCCAGGTGCCGGCAGAGCTAGGGGTCAAAAAGAAAATGTAGGCTCTTTGCCAAAAAAGCGCACGATTTCACTGCGAAAATGAGGTGCAAACATGTTACGTTTTGCGCTGTTTCCTGTCGCAGGCACTAGGCAGACCCAGGCAAGTGAGGTTCCATTTTTTTCGGGAGACCCGGGGAAACACTGGGTGGGTGGAAATTTGTTGATCCACGCAGATTCCAGAACTTTCCACCACAGAAATGTGAGGGAAATGCGTTTTTTTGGACAATTTCTTAGCTTTGCAAGGGATTCTGGGTAACAGAACCTGGTGGTAGGCAGTCGAGTCAACTCATCCTGAATTTCCCTGGGTGTCTAGTTTTCAAACATGTATAGGTTTGCTAGGTTTCCCTAGGTGCCGGCAGAGCTAGAGGTCAAAAAGAAAATGTAGGCTCTTTGCCAAAAAAGCGCACGATTTCACTGCGAAATTGAGGTGCAAACATGTTACGTTTTGCGCTGTTTCCTGTCGCAAGCACTAGGCAGACCCAGGCAAGTGAGGTTCCATTTTTTTCGGGAGACCCGGGGAAACACTGGGTGGGTGGAAATTTGTTGATTTACGCAGATTCCAGAACTTTCCACCACAGAAATGTGAGGGAAATGCGTTTTTTTTGGACAATTTCTTAGCTTTGCAAAGGATTCTGGGTAACAGAACCTGGTGGTAGTCAGTCGAGTCAACTCATCCTGAATTTCCCTGGGTGTCTAGTTTTAAAAAATGTATAGGTTTGCTAGGTTTCCCTAGGTGCCGGCAGAGCTAGGGGTCAAAAAGAAAATGTAGGCTCTTTGCCAAAAAAGGGCATGATTTTACTGCGAAATTGAGGTGCAAACATGTTACGTTTTGCGCTGTTTCCTGTCGCAGGCACTAGGCAGACCCAGGCAAGTGAGGTACCATTTTTTTAGGGAGACCCGGGGGAACGCTGGGTGGGTGAAAATTTGTTGATCCACGCAGATTCCAGAACTTTCCACCACAGAAATGTGAGGGAAATGCGTTTTTTTGTCAATTTCTTAGCTTTGCAAAGGATTCTGGGTAACAGAACCTGGTGGTAGGCAGTCGAGTCACCCCATCCTGAATTTCCCTGGGTGTCTAGTTTTTAAAAATGTATAGGTTTGCTAGGTTTCCCTAGGTGCCGGCAGAGCTAGGGTTCAAAAACAAAAGGTAGGCTCTTTGCCAAAAAAGGGTACAATTTCACTGCGAAATTGAGGTGCGACCACGTTGCGTTTTGCGCTGTTTCCTGTCGCAGCCACTAGAAAGACCCAGGCAAGTGAGGTACCATTTTTTTTGGTAGACCCGAGGGAACACTGAGTGGGTGGAAATCTGTTGATCCAAGCAGATTCCAGAACTTTCCAACACAGAAATGTGAGGAAAATGCGTTTTTTTGTCAATTTCTTAACTTTGCAGGGGATTCTGGGTAACAGAACCCTGTGGTAGGCAGTCGAGTCACCCATTCCTGAATTCCCCTGGGTGTCTAGTTTTTAAAAATGTATAGGTTTGCTACGTTTCCTTAGGTGCCGGCAGAGTAAGGGTTCAAAAACAAAAGGTAGGCTCTTGCCAAAAAAAGCACGTTTTTACAGCACAATTGTGGTGCGACCATGTTGCGTTTTGCGCTGTTTCCTGTCGCAGCCACTAGGCAGACCCAGGCAAGTGAGGTACCATTTTTTTAGGGAGACCCGGAGGAACGCTGGGTGGGTGAAAATTTGTTGATCCACGCAGATTCCGGAACTTTCCACCACAGAAATGTGAGGAAAATGCATTTTGTTTGTCAAATTCTTAGCTTTGCAAGGGATTCTGGGTAACAGAACCTGGTGGTAGGCAGTCGAGTCCCCCCATCCTGAATTCCTCAGGGTGTCTACTTTTCAAAAATGTATAGGTTTGCTAGTTTTCCCTAGGTGCCGGCAGAGCTAGGGGTCAAAAAGAAAATGTAGGCTCTTTGCCAAAAAAGGGCACGATTTCACTGCGAATTTGAGGTGCAAACATGTTACGTTTTGCGCTGTTTCCTGTCGCAGGCACTAGGCATACCCAGGCAAGTGAGGTACCTAGGTGCCGGCAGAGCTAGGGTGCAGAAACTACAGCTAGGCACTTTGCCATAAAAGGGTCTATTTTTAACTGCAAAATTGAGGTGTGACCACGTTGAATTTTGCGCCGTTTCTTGTCGCAGGCACAATGCCGACCCACACAAGTGAGGTACCATTTTTATCGGGAGACTTAGGGTAATTCAGATTTGTAAATCAACTGTTATAACCAATTGATTTTTAATGAATTTCTCCCTTCCCAATGAAAGACATTGTATAAAAAAAAAAACTTTTTAAAAAAATGACCAATAATTCTCATGCTAGTATGAGTATTCCCAATTTTGAAAATGTGCAAATATATACTGTTTCTAAACTCTATAATTTGTACTCAATTCAGAAATACATAGGTGTCTTTCATACAGATTTTTCCATGTATACATTTTCCAAGAATAAGTGCTCTATACCCAGTAACTAATAAAATACCATTGCAAGTTGCTGCTCAGTTTTTGGATCTGGGTTCGTCGGGTTCTTGGTGAAACTACAGGTCCTACATATCCTCACAGCCAGGAAGGTCTAACGAATGTAACGGTATATGGCTTTCCAAGAGCTGTCAAAATTACAAGAAGTTATAGGTGAAAACATTGAGACAAATGGCTGTTTTTTTTTCAAACAATTTTCAATTATTCCAATATTTAACTGTTACTTTCCATAATGAAACCTTCATGGATTTAGACAAATGACCCCTTTCTGAATTCAGAATTTCATCTACATTTCGAAAATGTATAGCTTTTAAGGATCCATTATTGCTTTTAAATTCATTTCTACCATTACCTGGAAGGAGGTTGAAAGCTCTAAAAATATCAAAAATAGGCTATGTCCCAGAAAAATGCCAAAACTGTTTGAAAAATGTTGGTTATCTGACAAAAGACTGTCATTCCCTAAAAGCTGAGAAAATGGAGATTTCAGCCCCACAAACCATTTTTTGATAACATTTGCAGGGAAAACCCCAGAGGCTTTCATTTGCAGCCCGTTTTTCCCATTTTTCTGAAAAAAACAACAATTTCACTTTATTTTGGTTAATTTCTGGGACCCCTCCAAAGGGAATCCACAAACCCTGGGCAACTTTAGAATCTACATGATGTTGGAAGATAAGGACGCAAATTTGGCGTGGATACCTTAAGTGGTCAAAATGTTACAGGGGCCTAAGCGCGCACTACCCCAAATCGCCAAAAAAAGGCTTAGCACAGGAGGGGAAAAGGCCTAGCAGCGAAGGGGTTAAGAGAACTGATCCTTCACAGCCTCCTGTTTATTGATTTGTTATTGACATTAGAGAAGTCAATACAAATGTTGTGCCACAGTTTCCTGTTGTTCCGGACATTACAGCTTTATTGACGATGATTCCTGATTCAGCAGCTTGGTTTTCAGTCATAGATCTTAAGAATGCTTTCTTTAGTATTCCTATTGCTGAAGAAAGTAGGGATATCTTTGGGTTCTCTCTAGGTGGCCGAAGTTTCCAATTTAAAAGAGCACCTCAAGGTTATTGTGAAAGTCCTTCCATCTATAGTAAAGCTCTTAAATCACAATTTGATGCTTTCTCTTTGCCTCCAGGTGCTATGCTTATTCAGTATGTGGACGATTTGCTGGTGGCTGCTGATACGGAAGATGTGTGTAAGAGTGTGACTGTTGCGTTGTTGCATCATTTGTCTGCTCTACATCATAAGGTGTCGCCCTCTAAGTTGCAATATGCCCGCCAAGAGGTTACCTATTTAGGTCAACTCTTGTCGAAGGAGGGATGGCGATTGACCCCAGAACGTATCCAGGCTATCTCACAGATGTCTGTACCTACCACGCAGAGAGAAGTACGTGCCTTTCTGGGTATCACTTCATACTGTAGACAATGGATTCCCAATTTTTCACTTTTGGCTAAACCATTGTTGGCACTTACGTTGAAAGATACGCCCCATACACTCCCTTGGACGGATGAATGTCAGAAAAGTTTTGTTGATCTACGTACTGCTCTGTGTTCTGCTCCAGTGTTGGGTACCCCAGATTACAGCAAGTCCTTTACACTGTACGTTCACGAGAGAGAGGGTTGCGCATTGTCAGTCTTGACCCAGCAATTTGGAGATAAGCAGAGGCCATGTGCCTATTTCTCGGCTACACTAGACCCAGTAGCTAAAGCTTTGCCCAGCTGTCTCAGAGCTACAGCAGCTGCGGTGATTTCTATTAGACAATCTGCTGGATTGGTGTTGGATAACACACTCATTGTTATGGTTCCACATGCAGTGGATACCTTGTTGAACAGAACAAGAACACAGCATTTTACGAGTGCTCGTATGTCTGGATATGAGTTGACACTTCTGGCGAGTCATGTCCATATCAAAAGATGTAACACGTTAAATCCAGCTACACTGTTGCCACTCCCGGATGAGAAAGACGTTCAGGAAAAACATGATTGTTTTCTTCGAACAGAAGAAACGAAGGGTCGGATTGATTTGAAGGACACTCTGCTCAAGGACCCGGATGGGGTCCTATGGGTGGATGGTTCTTGTTTCAAGCTTCCGAATGGGGAGACTACTTCTGCCTATGCTGTCACCACCTTATGCACAATTGTTGAGACGGCACGTATTGGACATAATTCAGCTCAAGCAGCTGAATTGATAGACTAGAGCATGTGTGTTGTCGAAGGGAAAGAGAGTAAATGTGTATACTGATAGTATGCTTTTGGCGATGCACATAGCTTTGGTAAATTATGGAGGGAGAGAGGATTCTTTACCTCTCATGGGAGAAATATTCAGCATGGTCAGTTGGTGACTGATCTTCTTGAGTCACTTACTTTACCTGCACAGATAGCGATCATAAAGTGCAGCGTGCATAGGAAAGTCACAGATAATGTGGGTCGTGGAAATGCGTTTGCAGACGAGGTAGCAAAAACTACAGCTAGAGACACCACTAGCCGAATGTATGTGGCAGGTCCTGCAAACTGGGTTAGGGAAATTGGAATGTGTGAAGACACGATTGAGAGTGTGAAAACAATTCAGGGAGAGGCTACTGAGAAGGAATTGAAAACGTGGAAAGAAAGTACGGGAATGTTAGACTCAATGGGTTGTTGGACGGAGTTGTCGGAACATCAGCGATTGTTATTACCGGACGCTTATGTGTTGCCGATTGTGACTATGGCTTATGGTCCAGCTCACATTAGTGCGAAAGGGATATGTAAGCTCTTGGCTCCTGTGTGGCAGAATGAAGGAATCCCAAAATGTGCAGAGAATGTGGTTAAGCATTGTATTGTTTGTCTAATGCATAACCCAAGAAAGGGTACCCCAGCTCCGGCAGGTCATTTTGCTCCCCGACATATCCTTTTTAGGTGTTGCAGATCGATTACATTCATATGGATCGATGCAACAACCTTAAGTATGTTCTGGTGGTGGTATGTGCCTTTTCCCGTTGGATAGAGGCCTACCCCTTGAAAGATAACACTGCTTTGTCAACTGCTAAAGTCTTGCTCAAAGAGTTCTTTCCCAGGTTTGGTTTCGCGAATTGTCTAGAGTGACAATGGAAGTGAATTTGTGGGTCAAATTATACAGAAAGTGTGTTCTGGTCTTTGTATTAGACAGAAGTTTCATGCGGCAAACCATCCACAGTCAGCGGGCTTGGTTGAGTGTTATAATGGTACACTCAAGCTTAAACTAGCCAAGATTTAAGCCAGTATAGGTCTTGCTTGGCCGGACGCCTTGCCCCTAGCTCTTTTGTCAACCAGAACTACTGTTCACTCTCGTATGGGACTTAGCCCATATGATGTGGTCTTCGGACGCCCAGCTAATGTTTGGGGTGTCCCTTGTCCTAAGAAATATTCAGACATACCATATCCTTTGTTAACTGACAACTTGCATGACTTGACTGCTAAATTAAGGGTTATTCGTCAACAGGTACAAAGTGCTTTGCTGGAGGCCTCCACAGACCCAGGTCACACCATTTTGCCCGGCGACTGGGTTTGCACCAAGAATTTTCAGCGGACTAAGAACTTGGAGCCTCGTTGGTCTGTGCCTAGACAAGTTTTGCTCGTCACCCATACAGCTGTGAAAGTGGTCGGGAAGAGGAATTGGATACATGGCATGCACTGTAAAAAGGTGCCACTGCCATTACCCTTCGACCAGTGGATCCGCAGTGGCATAAGGGAATCTGAATCTGCAGCAATTCCTTGTTTTGTGCCTTTCAGTGATGCTCAAATTTATGGAACTCAGTCTGAGAAAGTGGATGACGACATTCTTCAAGCCGCTGTGCCCGCGCATCTTCGAATAGACACTACCAACCCAGAGACTCTGTTTAAGGACCAGACCGTGCCGGGCAAAACACGCTACAACCTGAGGCCGAGAGTTGACCAAAGGAACTGAATACTTTTTTTTTTTTTTAAACTTTATTGGTAGGAAGGAATAATGGTCAATCAATTGCATACAATCATTTTGTAATCTTGTAGTTCGTACATCATTTCTGTGCAATAAATCGCGGGCTACAATTACGTAATCAAGACATAGTGTCTGCCATGACATGGGTCTCGTCTAAGCTTTCGACTTGCCCCATCTGTTCACAATGTGCATTACCTCGACGATCCCTCTTCCCTGTTCCAGTGATGGCTATGTCTCCCTCCTCTAACTACTAAAAACAAATTCCCCAACATATCCCCCCAACCCTGTGTCATCACATCCCCATAACTCCCCCCACAGCTCGTAGTCACCTGTGCCGCTGATCGTATCACAAGAAATGTTCAGGCCAGGGCCACCTGCATACTCATGCTACATGCCTGAGGCCTCCCCCTACCCGTTGGTCATTCACTCCTCCTCTCCCTCGGAGTCCGATTCCTCTCCCTCCGGCAAGGGCTCACAAAGTTCCCCTCTGTACAAGTTCCATGCCGCCCAAACTTTGTTCCATTTCCTGGGCGCCGCTCGAATCACATAAACCGCTCTCTCTGTTACCATTAGGACGTCCATGTTTTTGGCCCACCTATTGGCGGTGGGTGCTTCTTGTGCCCCCCATTTCTGTGCTATATCCCGCTTAGCCACGGTCAATGCCAGTGTCGCCCAAATCAGTTCATATCTACCCAGGTCGTTCGGGTCCCAAATGTTTAGAAGGCATTTACGCGGTTCAGGCAGGACTGAAAGTTTTAGGGCCTGGGAGATGGATCGGAGCACCTGTCTCCAGAATTCACGTATCTGGGGGCATTCCCATAGTGTGTGGAACAATGTCCCTTCCTCCCCGCAGCCTCGCAAACAGTAGGGGTGTGTTGCTCTTTGTATTTTGTGCAGCAGTGTTCTGGTGTAATAGATGCGGTGTAGGATTTTAAGTTGGACCAGTCTGAGCCTACTAGAGATTCCCACCTCCTTTGGGGAGGCCAGGGCCTCATTCCACTCAAACTCGTCTGTATCGCCTAGCTCCCCCTCCCATCTCTCCTTAAGTTTTAGCGTCGGGTCTTTGAGGTTGTTGATTAGCTTCTTGTATGTGAGGGAGGTGGCGCTCTGGAGCATGAAGTCAGTTAGCAATCTATCCTCCAAGGGAGAGGAGTCTGGTAGTGCGGTGCCGGCAGGGATGGCCTGTATTAATGCATGCCTAATCTGGACATACATAAACGTTTCTGTGGGTCCGAGGTTGTATTGCTGTTGCAACTGTGGAAATGATAATACTGAGTCGTTTTCCCAGATGTCTCCTATTGTGGAGATACCTATCGAGTCCCACCGGTCAAACCCTTTACAGCTTCTCAGATTCCCCAGCGCTTTCGTGTCCCACAAGGGTGTCATTTTAGTGAGTCGGCCCGCCCACCCCAGACGGGTCTGCGTCACGTGCCATAGTGCCGCCGTGTGTTTGGTCGGACCGATCAGGGCCTTCAGTTGTGACTTGTTGTAAAGTACGGACAGCATACAGTCCGTCCCCAGTTGTGACCAGTCCGCCCGATAGGCCGGGTCGTTCTTCGGGGCGTGGATCCAGTAATTTATAATCTTGAGTTGGGCCGCCCAGTAATAGAGCTGAATGTTGGGGAGTGCT
The DNA here is from genome assembly GCF_964263255.1 of Lissotriton vulgaris. Lineage (NCBI taxonomy): Eukaryota > Metazoa > Chordata > Amphibia > Caudata > Salamandridae > Lissotriton > Lissotriton vulgaris. Next base: position 45,463 of record NW_028241711.1, read on the forward strand.
ATGCCACCCTCGTACCAGCTCTTTACCAGTTTGTCATATGCTATGCGCGCCGGGCCCGTGTTCCAGAGCAGGACCGTGACTAGTGCCACTATCTGCTGAAAATAACGCTGCGGCACCAGGTACGGAGTGTTTTCCAGTACGTAAAGGAGTCGTGGGAGGGCCATCATCTTGTACAGTGCCGCCCTGCCCAGTAGGGTCAGGGGGAGGGCTGCCCAGTGCTTAACATCCGCTCGCAGGCGGTCAATAGGCGGTTTTAGGTTGTTTACGAAAAAGTCTGTTTCCTCGCTTGCGATGATGATACCCAGATACTTGAAAGAGGCCGACGTCTTAAGCATAGGACAGTTCCCCTGTAATCTCGGCTCTGGGCCTTTCAGTGTGTATATGGTGGATTTCGACCAATTGAGAGTGTAACCCGATGTGTGCCCATGTGTGTCGCAAAGATCTAATAGTGCTGGGATGCCGGTCTCGGGTGTGGTCATGTATATAAGCATATCGTCCGCATATAGTGAGACTTTGTCCTCCCACCCCTCCTCCCATTTGATACCCGCGAATAGTGGCGTTGATCTGATTTGGATGGCCAAGGGTTCAAGTACCAGCGCAAAGAGCAGAGGGGATAGGGGGCAGCCCTGTCTGGTACCCCTGCCCAGTGGGAATCTAGGCGATGTGTGGCCGTTGGCCACCACTTGTGCCACGGGTTTCGTGTAGAGCAGCCGTATCCACCGAATGTATTTCGGGCCAAAACCCATGCGTTCCAGCACCACAAAGAGGTATTCCCATTCTACTAGGTCGAACGCCATTTTGGCGTCGAGGGAGAGGATTACCGCTTGTTCCGTGAGGAGGTGCGCCCGGGCCAACACTCCGTGGACTCGCCGGAGATTTAGCGCCGTACTCCGGTGGGGCATGAAGCCCGACTGGTCTGGGTGGATTAGGGTGCTAAGATGGGGCATCAACCGGGTAGCCAGAAGTTTAGCTAGTATTTTGGCCTCGATGTTCAGTAAAGATATCGGGCGGTATGAGGTGCATTCTGTCGGCGGTTTTCCGGGCTTGGGTATTGCTACAATCGTCGCTGTGCGTTGGTCCAGCGGTAGCTCTAGTCTGTCTCTACTCTCTAAATACATAGCTAGCAGCGGGGCACTGAGGTCCTCCGCCATGGACTTGTACCATTCTACCGGTATTCCATTCGGGCCCAGTGCTTTACCTGACTGTAACGCCTGGATTGCCAGCTGGATTTCATCCCCCGTTGGGTCTAGTTCTAGTGCATCGCTATCCTCCTGTGTTATGCTAGGTATGGTAATGTCAGCAAGTGTTGCCCTCGCCATTTGTTGTGTGACCCTCCGTCCCGGTGTATAGATGTCCTGATAATGACGAGCCAGTTCGCCCACTATTGCTTCCGGGTGTACCAGTGTTCGCCCATTCTCCGTATTGATTCTATGGATACCTCTCACTCCACTCCCTCTCTTGTCCAGCCACGCCAGCATTCGCCCCGCTTTGTCGCCCACATCATAGATTCTGTGTCTAGTGTTCGCTATGTATCCCTTCTCTGTCGTTTTGAGGTGGGCTAGGTATTGTTGCTGCCGGAGCGTGAGCGTGTGTGTCGTGGTCGGGGAGGGGTCTGCCCTATGAGCGTTATTGGCCGCATCCAGTGCAAGTTCTAGGTCTGTAAGTTCCTTCCGTGAGTCCCGTTTGTGTCCCGTAATCGCAGCGATGGCCGCCCCCCTGAGAACCGTTTTGTACGCCTCCCATAGTACGGAGGGTGACTCCACTGTGCCCGTGTTTTCATGAAAATACAGAGACGTTGCCAGTTTGAGTTTTTTCCGGATCTTGGGGATTTTCAGGAAGTTGGGGTAAATTGGGTATGGTCGTGCATTTCGCTTCCCTCCGGTGGTCAGTGATAGGACAATCGGAGAGTGGTCTGAAACCCCCCTGGGGAGTGTGTTTAATTTTTCTACCATATCCAGCCCCAAGCCCAACGTCATGAAGTAGTCTATGCGAGATAAGCTGTTGTGTACCGCTGAGTAGTAGGTGTAGTGAGTGGTTTCTGTGTGCAGTTGCCGCCCGAGATCCACAAGGCCCATTGCTTCCACAAAGCCTGACAGTGGTGCAGTGCCTCGCGGCCGGGTTCTAGAGGGAAAAGTGTCCTTGAGTGGATCCATGACCGCGTTGAAGTCTCCCCCAACAATCATGTCGCCATCAGGGAGATCAAGAAGGAATTTGCCCAGAGCTGGTAAGGCCACCGAATGTAGGGCTGGTGGAATGTATACTGAAATCACATTTAGGGTCCTGCCCTCCCACTGTCCGTGGATTGCCGCAAAGCGACCCTGATCGTCCGCCACACAATTGGATACCATAAGGGGGGAAGACCGTCTCACCAGTATGCCCGTTCCCCTGGAGCCAGTAGTGAAGTCGGCGTGGATCGCCATTGTGTACCCACGTCTGTCTAAGGCTTTGCAGGTGGATCCCGTGAGATGGGTTTCCTGTAGGAGGACCACATCCGGGTTCTGCCGTTTTATGGCCTGGAGGACCAAGCCTCTCTTGATTTTGTCACCCAGGCCCCGGACATTCCATGTCAGTATGCGCAGTGGGGGAATCGTGCCGGTTGTGGAGGGGCCCTCAGCGGGCGTGCGATTAGGTGGCCTGGCCATTGGGTTGATGAGGAAGTCTGGCGCACAACGCGTGCTGCGGCTTAGCCCACGCTGTGACTATTGTCGTGTCGTGTAGGGGGCCTGCTGATACCAGGGTGATACTACTGTGTAGGTGGTGAGTGATGACTATAAACAAGAATAAACATTTCAACAAATAAACTTCAATCCCTTCCCCCCTCCCTGCTACCCTGCTCCACGGACAAACTCCCGCCCGCATCCCCAACTTTGCAGAGTGCTTCAGCCCTCCCCTAAACCTCTTACTTGCTCGTAGGGTTGGTGAGTCCCCTCCGGGCACTGCCTGTGCCCACCCTACTCAGCTACGTCCGAGCCACGGTTCCGCGGCCCGCACAGTCTCAAGAAACAATACAGGTAAATGTTACACCGGAGCCGATTGTCCTGAGTCCAATGGATCCCTCTCGAGGTCAGAGTCAAGTTCTGTCTCGCCTCCCAGGTGTTGTCGGTGGGAGGACTGACTGGGCGAAGTCCGTTCATTTTGGTGTCGCGGCTGGTCTCGCTGTGAGCGGTGTCGTCGCCCTGCTGGCCGCCAGCCCTCTAGCCATTCTTGAGCCACCTCCGGCGTGTCGAAAAACCAGGTCTTCCCCTCAGCCACTATCCGAAGTTTAGCCGGGAACATCATGGAGTATGGTAGCTCTCTTTCGCGCAGTGCTTTCTTAACCTCTGTGAAGGATTTACGTCTCCTGGCCACCTCTGCCGTGTAGTCCGGGAAGAACGCTAAGGTTGCATTTTGAATCCGTACTGGTGGCGAGTTCCTCGCCGCCTGTAATATTGCGTCTCTGTCTCTGAAGTTGAAGAGCCGTGCTAGCACCGGTCTGGGACTCGCCCCCGTCTTGGGTGGGCCTCCCGGGACCCTGTGCGCTCTCTCCACTGAAAAGAAGTTCGACAGGCCCTTGGGCTGGAGCCTGTTCTTGATGAGGTCTTCTACATAGAGGTCCATGGCCCCCTTCCCCTCCGTCTCTGGAAGCCCAAGGATACGCACGTTGTTACGGCGTGAACGCCCTTCCTGGTCGTCCAGCTTGTCGTGTAGGAGTTTAGTGACTTTTTGCATCTTTTCCATTGCCAACTGGAGCTCTGAGGTGTCTTCTACGAGTGACTTCGTGACCACTTCCACCTGCGACACCCTCTCCGCCATTTTGTGGAGGTCCGCTCGCAGCAGGGATACTTCTGAAGAGATGGCACCCACCGTGGTTTTTACTTCTGTGAGCGTTTTCATGATGTCTTCCAGCGTTATCGTCGACGTCTTTTCCCCTACCTGGGCCTGGCCCGTGGAGGGTCGCCCTGTAGGTTGTTGCTGCCCCTGGTGACCATAGGCGAATTTATCCAATTTGGTTTGTGCTGATCCGCTCCTGAGGCCTTTTCCCGCCATAGTGCTGGGGCCTGTGGGTGCTCGAGTTATGTTCCAGGCGACCGCGGCTTGTGGGCCGACGGAGGTCACCGAAAGGCGTTATCAGTCAGCCAGGAGTAAGTCCCACTGGTCGGTAGCGCAGAGGTCTAGGAGCCACCGCTGCGTACCGTGTCGTTGTCCCCGGTTGCCTCTCTCCGAGACGGAGCTGTCTCTGCGGTCCCCCCCCTGTTGTTCCGCACTGCCCCGTGATCTGTGCGCTGGACTGGCCGCCGTGCGATGGGCACCGCTGGTGCGTTGACGCTGCTGACGGCGGGCCCGGGGGTTCCCTTGCGTTCTTCGCTACTGCCCGGTGTTGCGCCGTCCCCCCGGGGCACCTGCCGATTGTCGTTTGTTCTGGCTCTTTGTGCGGGCCCTCCGTCTCCCCGCCTGCATGTGGTGTCTGAGAGCGCCCCCAGTAGCGACGCGGGGCGCCAGGTATGTCTGTTTTCCGGGGGGGGGGGGGGGGGGAATTTGCTGCAAGGCGAAGTCTCCGTTACTCGTGGCCCAGGCTTGGGTTACACTGACCTCTGCTTCGGTCTGGTCCTGCGTGGCGTAGGCGGCCGCCTACTAGTCACCGGGGGATTCCGCTAGTATTGGCAGGCTTGGTCCGAAGGTAGCGCTGTGCTCCGGGGTGCACCGGGGTGTGATCACTTTTTCGGGCCGGGTCCGTCTCACTTCCGCCGGGGCCGAGACTTTACGCAAGGCTGGTGCCTCGCCTCCCGCGACAGGCCACAGCTCGCCTCTCGATGCTGCTCGGGCTCCGGTGCTCCGATTTTTACGAAATTTGGACCGGCGACACCGCTTGGGTCCCGGACTCGGACGCCGCCGCTTCAGGCGCGCTTGATGGCGGATAAATATGTCGGATTTCTGAAAAGGCTGCAGTGCCCTCGGGAGCTCTCACGCTAAGCGGCCGCCATGCTTGGCTGCTAGCCACGCCCCCCGGAACTGAATACTTTTGAACGCTTTTTTTCTTATTACCCAAAGACATTTTTTGATCTTTTTGCCTCCTTGTTTTCATGTGATATTTAGTATTAGCTGTGCCATCTGTCTCCGTCGCAGGGTCACGGTAGGAGACTCAGACTGTAACCTGGTTTTTGTTCTTTTAGCAAGTGGCTAGTGCCTCAGGATATACAGAAACGAGTAGCTGAGTGATTGAGGAAGATTGCCGTGAGCGACACTTTTTTTTAGATAAAGATGGATGGTACAACAACCATAGGTAGGGAAAATAGGAAGCAGGAAATGAGATCGAAGTATTGTAAATTATTGCGTAGTCAATTTGGTGTAACTTTGTGTGTTTTTATATTTTTGTGTATTTTATTAGCCTGCACAGGTTGGATTGTACATGTTCTACAACAGAGAAATGTTGTTAATTCTGTTAATTCTACAACTTCTTTGCCTTCTCGTTTTTCTGTCCTTTCACATAAAATGCATACTCTATCTCCTCATGAGCAGATAAGGAGAGCCGAATATATGAATAACACGTTTGTCCAGTTGTTACACCAACATCAGTTGGCTATTAATATGACTGACTGTTGGGTGTGCGGACTTATGCCACACAATACACAAAAGGGAATGCCATATTTGGTTCTTCCTATCTCATATGAAGGTTCAGCTTGGGCCTATTTGACTATGTTTTCGGCCGCATACCACAACAGACTTAGACGCCCTGCAAAGATTTCTGGGAATGGAATGGATTTTAGCCACAGCTCTTTGATTAAGGGTATAGTGGTGATAGATAAGATTGTAGAGAAGAGCAAGATTCCATTAGATGAGAAAAGAGCGTATGACGGATGGAATGTTACCCACTATGTTTCTAGCCCTGGTGACAAAACTAGAAAGGGTGAGTCTTCTCCAGTATGGACTGTACTCCATCAAGGTAATTTTTGTCTCCAAGTCAACAGCAAGAAAGCTGATAGCAAGCAGAGATGTCTGTACACCTACATTTTCTCGTCCCCTGATTTCCCTCTGTTGGTTCCGTCTCAATGTACATATTTTGTCTGTAACGACAGAGCCTATACATGGCTCCCTTCTAACTTTTCTGGAACCTGTTATATAGCTTTCCTTCTTCCCCCTACATATACGGCTCCGTCAGACCATCACAGAGTTAGATATACCCGAGGTATATTCGATGCCAAAGACACAGCAGGACAAGAGGGAGGAGATTTCCTTAAAGGATTCCTTCCCTTTTGGGGCCCAATGGTAAACAGCAGAAACATCAGGCACTTAGTTTGTGTGGTTGAGACCACTATTAATGTTACTGCAGGTGCGATAGGTAACATTACAGCAGAGCTTCAAGCTGACCGTCTTATGACGTTACAGAATCGGATTGCGCTAGATGTGATCTTAGCAGACCGAGGAGGTGTCTGTAGATTGATCGGATCTAGTTGCTGCATTTATATTCCAGATGATGCCCCGACAATATACCAAGCCATTTCCAAATTGCATACCCTCTCCGAGTCGATTCATCAGGACGAAGGGGATTGGTGTTTTATGGGATGGTTTTGGGGAATATTGTCAACTTGATGATGGAAGATCTTAACGATCCTTGGAGCAATTTTGGCCATCAAATTCTCTTGTTGTCTGTGTTTCCAATGTGGTCCTGCAGTTTGTGGCCTACTGGCTACTTTATGTGTCCCACAACCTGTAACTCAGAAGACAGAGAATATTAGGATGATGGTGCAGCAACAGCTTGAGGATTTTATGAACATCGATGCTGATTCTAACTCAGACTAGCATGAGTTGGTTTGTTTTTGCCTGCGTAATGGCAAAAGGAGGGACTGGGGTTCTGTAAATTACGAATTAGTTCGTGCTCAGCCTCCATTTTGTAGTCGCCGCCATTTTGTGTTGCCCTCACTCAGGCAGCACGGCGAACGCAATGTTTTTGTCATTTCTGCATTTACGTGTCAGATGGTTTCCTTGCCTATGTTTACTAACGAGTGTCAGGGTCTGGCCGAGTACACTAATTCCTGTCTGAGCTGATTAATCCCCGTCCGGACCATTTGTTGGTTCGCACCATTCTTTCCTTTAAGTTATCTTATCTGCTGTCCTTCGCTACACGTCTCATGCGTTTTCCTGTTTCACGATTGTCCTTCTAAAACCTACAGCTGTGTTTTCTCTACTTGTAAATCGAATTGTGTGGATTCGTTTGTAATTTGCTTAAGGAATCGAGTGATAAACATAAACCGGGAACTTGAGTTGATTTGGACTTAAAGCATTGTCTATAACATTTTCCTATGTCTCATGCTCTTGTGTGATTGCATTTTGCATTGTATTGTACCGTATATAAAGCTGTGCGCCACGGAGTTAAGTGGCAGTCTCTTTTGAACCTCGCTATACCAACAACTTCTAAGACCACTGTACTAGCTGCAGCTAATAAATACAATCTTCTACGCCAGACGAAGAGTCCATGTCTCTGTTTCTGACAAGGCAGGTGAATCCCGGGGATTTCAGGCGTACCCTGCGCCGCCGGGCCTTAAGGCTACGGTTCTCCAGCTTGATTCCAGTGGCACAGTGAGCCCTAGACCCACGTCTGGGCATACCTGGATCACTTAAGGCGAGAAAGCAAAAGACACATAATTGATGGACGGAATGCAGAACAAATCATAGTTCTTTTTGTATTTGATCCACCGAAAACAGATCAGCGTGAGTCCCTTGAGATTGCCACTTTGCGTCACTAAATATGTAATGATGATAATTGCCAATGGAAGTAATTCAAGAAGTGTATTGACAACCTATTACAGCATAGATGTTGAGGTGTGAGCACGTCCACTGCTACACTGTGTCTGTCCTATAGATTCTATTTTATCACCACCAGAATACAGAGTCAACAAAGCATTCCAAACTCTACAATCTATTAAAGGCACATTACTACAGACCGTAAATGCATGTTCTCTACAGATTTGTAACCAGAACCTTCGGGCACAAATTCTTAAAAAATATCCTATCTTTGAAGTGCTAATGTACCTGCTGCAGGGAATCCTTTGTAACTATTAGACAAGTTCACATACAGTTTCATTGCTTTGGATGGATTTTGCACCAGCAGCGCAGAGCTGAGGGTGACATTAATATCAATGTCTAATCCCAGTGTGGTCAATAAGGAGGTATATTGCAATTGTATTTATACAGGGGTTATATATTCCTGATGAGGCGATGAAGCGCTTTGAGGTGAATAATAGCAGTAACATTTTACTCCGTAACCATAGGTTAGAGCTAGCTAATTCTTTTTGCTGATACTACAAAGCACTAGTAAAAAGTAATTTCTTTTTTATTTTTGCCGATGCAGAGCAGCATCTGCAAAATCATTGGCAAAGGCATTAGGTCTACCCTGGCATCCTGAAGGTGCGACCTGTTGGCTTTGCCAATGCTTTTGAGTTTACAAACTGTCTCATACGCGACAGAAATGCACTGCCTCGGTCTGGCGAGACCTAAAAACCATCACTTCTCATTCCTCAAAAGCAGTGCTTTAAATGGGCCGGTACTCACAGGTACGGAGTACCAGCACTTCTTATTTTGAGCACTCTGAGTACCGGCTCTTCTCTGCTGCCAAGGAGAGTACCGGTACTCATAAACAGTAGGCGCCTTGGCTGTTAGTGCTGGTGACCTGTCTGACAGCCAATTTTTTGTAATATAACAAGGGAACCCAAACAGTTGGCTGAGGACCGTTGGAAAGTATGATTTGAATGACAAAGGTCCTTAGCTAATCAGAATCAAGAACATAAATGTAATATAGGCCATAATAGGAGACTATATTTGTCCTCTGTCCAGCCGGATAGGGTATTTATTTAACCACAATGAAAAAACTGATAAATGATTAAAGGCACAGTACTGTACCTTACTCAGGAGAGACAAACAACATACAAAGAGAAAGGTTTCACAGGCAAAAAACGAGCAATATTGGCCACTTTTGAATCAGTGTTTGGATTTAAGTATTGCCAGAAAAATGCTAGACACAACTGAATTAAACACAATGGTTAGGTTGTGAAAGCACTATGTGAAGTCGACGTTACGATCCCTCTTGCTCTAATTACATGGGACCATCATCAGGACTAAAATTGACAACATTTCCCTGCCTGTAATATTAGTACAACCGCCTGTTTAGGAGGAAGAAGGGGAAAAAAAGAAAAGAGAAAAGTAGCCAAAGGCTGAGTTACTGGCTAATCCTCCAACGTCCAAGCAAGTCCAATCGTTGGGCACTCTTTGCATTTATTCGGATTCGGCTTAACGTGCTCTATTTAGTGTCTCGTCAGTGTGAAGGGGCCGGGCAATCATGATCAAGTGCTCAAGTGACTGGTGTTAGCAAACATTTAAATCTTATTTCATAATTAGCACGTTTCAATTTGTAAAAAACAAGAGATCAGTTAACAAGGTATTGATGTTAACCAGTATGCGAAAACATAACTAATCCCCATGGTCACGAATTGTGTTTACCTCACATTTAAACCGACGATAATCTATTATTTACACTGTACAGAGACCCTCAAGTGTCCATCCATACTTGCACATCCATACAGTGTATTGAGATGTATGTTTGTGGAGCCGCCAAGCTGGCTTACCCAATTCTGGGCTTGCGTATCGGGAGCGTGTTGCATGCCAGCCTACACAGGTGCTAGCAGGGAAGTTGATGTGCTACCTAGCGGGAGGGAGATAAGGAGGGGGGGGGGGTGATTATTTGAACTAACAATCCCTGTGGGTTGGTCTCAAGGCGAGCAGGGGATGGAGATTTACCTGTATGACCGGGTTCTAGGGATCTGGGCAGATTTGGATAGACTGCAGGGTCCTAGTCTCGTCCACCGGGTGTTTCTATGCAAAACAAAAATGGTTCTGTCAGTATTGTTAAGGGGCGTGCCATCCCTAATCTGCGAGTCCTTAGCCGTGTGATACGTATGGATGTACCTGTATTTCGGTGTCCGGGGGTCCGGGCAGTCTCGAGGAACTGCAGAGTCCGGTTGGAGTCACCGGGTTTTTCTGAAACCAGCGAAAAATAGGAGTTGGTCAGTATTAAAGGTTGAACCAATTATGGATTTGCGAATGGCGCGGATTTCCGAGAGCGGTGGGGGAATGTTGCTCTTACCTCCGGGAGTGCTGTGACTCCGCTGGAATAGGTATCCTGGGGGCGGGGGAACGATGTCCTGTCCATCCACTGCTCAGAATGCAGTACGACCGAGGGCGAGCTCGCTTGGCTTAAGGCGGCATGCTATTAGAAATGAAAAAGGGGGTCCGTATTGTGTCGGCCATCTTGGAATGGGACAAGGACTGTGAATTGCACGTGAATGAGCGCCATCTTGGAGCGCGTTCCATTGACACGTTAATGGAGATCATCTTACAGCGGGGCAACTGGGGTATGCAGTCCTTATGGGTGAGCGCTATAATGAGGCACGTGTGAAAAACAGGACGGCAACTCTTTGCCGGATTCAGACTAAGTTTGGATTGAGGGGTGCAATAATAATTGTGCAGGTGTGATTGTGCAGACGGTGATGGTGCTTACAGTGGTGCATAATTACGATGAAAACATGACATTTAAAAATTATTCAAATCAATTATGGAGAAATTAAGAATTAAACTAATGGACTGGGTCGCCTGGCTGATTGTATGAGACATATTACCAGAGTTACATCAGAATTGCTAACAAACAGTGTAACAGGCATGATTCTTAATTAAGATTAGGGATTTGGATTAGGATCAAATACAGATTCAATATAGTCTCAAGGTCTGCCATCTTCCAAGCCTGGAAGGGCAGCTGGTTGGTTATAGTAAGGTAGTCCAGTCTTCTGCTCGATTGAGACCATTCCTTATCGTGTCGAATTGTATCATTGTCTTTAATTCCTCTGTTGAGCATCTGAGCAATGTATCCACCTCGGGCTGGTAATTTCACGACTTTCAATATTGTCCATTTCATGTCGTTCTCGTTATGCCCAGCATCGGTGAAGTGGTCCACCAGGGGGGCGTTGGCAGTTTTGCACCTTATTCTGCTCCTGTGCTGACAAATGCGTGTCTTCGCTTTTTGTGTGGTCTATCCAACATAAAGTTTTGGGCAAGGACATTGAGACCAACCCACAGGGATTGTTCATTCAAATAATCACCTCCCCCCCACCTTATCTCCCTCCCCCCTAGGGAGCACATCAACTTCCCTGCTAACACCTGCGTAGGCTGGCATGCAACACGCTCCCGATACGAAAGCCCAGAATTCGGTAAGCCAGCTTGGCGGCTCCACAAACATACACCTCAATACACTGTATGGATATGCACGTAAGGATGGACACTTGAGGGTCTCTGCACAGTGTAAATAATAGATTATCGTTGGTTTAAATGTGAGGTAAACACAATTCGTGACCATGGGGATTAGTTATGTTCTCGCATACTGGTTAACATCAATATCTTGTTTACTGATCTCTTGTTTTTTACAAATTGAAACATGCTAATTGTGAAATAAGATTTAAATGTTTGCTAACACCAGTCACTTGAATACTTGATCATGATTGCCCGGCCCCTTCACACTGACGAGACACTAAATAGAGCACGTTAAGCCGAATCCGGATAAATGCAAAGTGTGCCCAACGATTGGACTTGCTTGGACGTTGGAGGATTAGTCAGTAACTCAGACTTTGGCTACTTTTCTCAGGCGGTTGTACTAATATTACAGGCAGGGAAATGTTGTCAATTTTAGTCCTGATGATGGTCCCATATAATTAGAGCAAGAGGGATGGAAACGTCGACTTCACATAGTGCTTTCACAACCTAACCATTGTGTTTAATTCAGTTGTGTCTGGCATTTTTCTGGCAATACTTCAATCCAAACACTGAGTCAAAAGTGGCCAATATTGCTCGTTTTTTGCCTGTGAAACCTTTCTCTTTGTATGTTGTTTGTATCTCCTGAATAAGGTACAGGACTGTGCCTTTACTCATTTATCAGTTTTTTCATTGTGGTTAAATAAATACCCTGTCCGGCTGGACAGAGGACAAATATAGTTTCCTATTATGCCTATATTACATTTATGTTCTTGATTCTGATTAGCTAAGAACCTTTGTCTTTCAAAGCTGTCTGACAGCCAAGGCACTTCTTAGCAGTGACAAGTGAGCTGAGTCCTGCTGAACTATTCAGCGGGGGCTCATTTGCATAACGTCCGGTGTTCACCATCCTGCTGTGTTGCAAACACAGGATTTCAGCCAGGTGACGGTGCAATTAGGAAATCCAAAGAAGGTAACAAGGTTAAAATTGCTTTAATCTTTCCTGATTCTTTTGCTTGAGTGTCTGCTTATGTTTGTCTGTTTGCCTGTGGGCGGTTTTGTGTGAGGAAAAAAGTGAGAGAAGGGGTGGGGGATGGCAGATTCTAGACACTCTTGGGAGGTATATTAAAGGAAATGTGTGGAATGCTCTGTGTGTGTACGTCTGCTTGTGTGTGTGCGTGTGCACGCATGTGTGTGTGTGTGTGCACACGAAAATATATTGTATTGTGCCAAGCAACACCCAAAAACAGTATGGAAACTTCCAATATTGTAACACAAGGAAATGTTAAAACACGACAGCGTTTGGCTTTCTTTATGAGTTAACCTATTTTGCTTATAGAAACGAATTTCTCTTGTGTTTTGGTACATGCTGCAACTATTACTGAAGTCAATAAGTAACAGTATGCCTTGCCCTTAGTCCCGCCACTAGCCCCGCCCACTCGCCTCATTTAAACAAGCATTTGCAATGCAATAGGTCTCGCTTTAGGAAAGGGTGAGCTATTGGTATTGTAAATGACAATTTTTTTAAATATGTGTTGGCTTTGAAAATATATAAATTAATAGCATTGTTATTCACAAAGCCAATAGCTTACACTTTCCTAATGCAAGTCCAATTGGCTATGGCAATGCTTGTTGGTAGCAAGCAAGGACAGTGCTGTTGTGGTGCAGAGTGATGCTGTTGTGGTGCTGAGTGATGATGTGGTTGGGCTGAGTGAAGAGGTGGTATATTAGAGGGATGTGGTGGTGTCCCAGAGTGATGTGGTGTTGTCCCAGAGTGAATTGGTGGTGTTCCTGAGTGATGTGGTGGTGTTCCTGAGTGATGTGGTGGTGTTCCTGAGTGATGTGGTGGTGCCCCTGAGTGATGTGGTGGTGCCCCTGAGTGATGTGGTGGTGTCCCTGAGTGATGTGGTGGTGTCCCTGAGTGATGTGGTGATGTCCCTGAGTGATGTGGTGGTGTCCGTGAGTGATGTGGTGGTGTCCCTGAGTGATGTGGTGGTGTCCCTGAGTGATGTGGAGGTGTCCCTGAGTGATGTGGTGGTGTCCTAGAGTGATGTAGTGGTGCCCAGAGCGATATGGTGGTGTCCCTGAATGATGTGGTGGTGTTTAGTGGAGTTCAGCAGTGTGAGGAGTGCAGCAGTGTGAGGCGTGCAGCAGTGTGAGGCGTGCATCAGTGTGTGGCGTGCAGCAGTGTGTGGTGTGCAGCAGTGTGTGGCGTGCAGCAGTGTGTGGCATGCAGCAGTGTGAGTAATGCAGCAGTGTGAGGCGTGCAGCAGTGTGAGGCATGCAGCAGTGTGAGGCGTACAGCAGTGTGAGTCATGCGGCAGTGTACAGCATGCAGCAGTGTGAGTAATGTAGCAGTGTGCAGCATGCAGCAGTGTGCAGCATGCAGCAGTGTGAGGCATGCAGCAGTGTGAGGCGTGCAGCAGTGTGAGGCGTGCAGCAGTGTGAGGCGTGCAGCAGTGAGGTGTCCAGCTGTGTGAGGCGTGCAGCAGTGTGTGG
>NW_028241712.1:0-62719 GCF_964263255.1 Lissotriton vulgaris
CCGGTTCCCCGAGATATTAAAAATGGAGCTGAGACATGATTCCCAGTTCTAACCCTTGAAAGACAAATATAAAAACACATGTTTGACAAACACTTACATACATCTATATATACAATACAATTTATATAGACTTAAAAAATGCCTTGAAACAACACAAGTGGTACAAAATGGGGTGGTGATGGACGGAGCATCTGAACCAATCAAACACTCACACCCAGTCAACAGATCTGGGTTTAATCCATCTCCGTTCTTTAGCCCACTCTGCCACCCCAGTTCAGACATGTCCATATGCAAATCAGTCTGACCCTGTGCCTCATGGGAACAGTCCAGCCCGAACTGCCAAGCCATGCCTTCCCTGGACCGGAAACAAGCTTCCGAGGACCGGTTTCTGGCATTTCAGCCGTCTTCAGCCCGGCTTGCTTGAATCCAGTGGCAAAGTGAGCAAGGGACTCATGTATGAGCATACCCTACCAACTTATGGCGAAAAAGTGGTACAAAAGGGGGTGGTGATGGACGGAGTATCTGAACCAATCAAACACTCACACCCAGTCAACAGATCTGGGTTTAATCCATCACCGTTCTTTAGCCCACTCTGCCACCCCAGTTTAGACATGGCATGTGAATGAGATTGCTTCTGTTTGAGATTATAGAATAGTATGTCTGGTTCGAGTGATTACATACAGAATCAGACATAAGTAGACAGACAGCATAGAGTATAATTAACAGAGGGGTATAACATTACATACTGGCTCCATCTAGATAGCACAGTTAACATTTCTAGTAATGTTGCTCGTGTTGACAGAGGATAACTTAAGATTTCATTGACTATAAGTTGGAGGGAAAAGTAAAACTCAGAATAGAGTGATTTAGTCTTAGTCAGAGGGAAAGGAGTCTAGATTCACAGCAAGGGTGAGGATTAGAGTGAGGGGGATAATAAGAAAAAGTAAATGGACATGGATTAAGATAAAGAGAAAGAAAGATGGGAAAGAAAGAGAATGTATAAAGGTCTAAAATATATACCTTGTGTTGCAAGTGATAGCTTCAAAGATGATAACTACTCGATGGTCAGTGAAATAGTGGCACCTTATGTGGCGAAAAGTATATTTCCTTTATTCTATGAAAGAGAGGAAAGTTATAGCAAATAATGAGTACCGTATGTCTATACCATAATTAGGGCTCCCGGTTTTCCGTTTAAACGGATTGATACACATAAATACAGACGGAAATCATTTATTCCTTTGTCTGTATTTATAAATAGAAACGGAAAATTACTTATCAACTGGCTTTATTGTGTCTATGTGATCCTCTGTAAAATGAGTGTCTGAGGCATACAGGGGCCAAGGAAAGAAATTTGATACTGCTACTGCGATGTCCTGCAAATTATTCTCCCCTCTAAATCACCCTGCCCTCCCGAGTCTGAACTAAGCACTCTGGGCCAAGGGAGACTGATTAGTTAATGAGCGAGCCTCTATACCTCCCAGACAGCAGCAGGCAGAGAGCGCTTATCTGCCTTTAACATACACGCTATTGACCATGGCACAGGGTTAATTGACACCCCCACGCCCCCAGACATCCTGTCAACACCATGACCTTGGTCATATGTTGTCTCACCATCATCTTGTAGTAACTGCATGTCCGGAGGCATAGTTTAATGATCAAAGAAATGGGCAAGCAGCAGGACAGTGATGTTCTCTTTGTCTTCGAATTACGCATCTTAAAGTGCGTGTGAACATCTGCACATCTGATGCACAGCAGCGCCTGGTTCACAGCTACAGCCAAACACAACACCGTGGTGAATTACAGGGTGGCAAAGGCAAGCATGAATTTCAGGCTGATTGGCATACCGTCGGAGCGAGGTGCAGCGCTCTGCCCAAGACGCCGGAATTCCAACGATGCAATGATCACCTGTTAATGCGCGCCCAGGCTGTAGTTGTTTCTTTTCAAATAAATAGACAATCACGGTACTTTGCAGACTTTGCAGGTAGTCTGACTTGCTGCTAACTGTAGCGTTTTAGTACACAGGTGTAACCACAAGAATACTGAAGGGGTGAGGGAGGCACAAGCACACGAGGGTGACTTGTTGAGTAGCTCTCAGCATGTAAAAGCTGCATAGATGTCTAAATGTTGCTGTTCCACATTTCTGTAGCCCGATTTCTAATTGTATTGAGAAAGCTGGAGCCCCTTACAAGTGCATTAATCTTGGTGGCCTAAAGTGTCAACATGTAGAATCTACAAAAAACTTACAGGGGGAGGAGGGTCAGAGGGAAAAGATTAAAGACCTACTACTGGTTCATTTCCCCAGCAACATCATATGAATCACAAACAAGAACCCAGGAGGTCTATAAGCCATAAATTATACTGGCCATACTGACAAATCTACTACTATGTCAGTTAGTGCTGCAGTCACCATACAATAAATTCTGAAGATCAAACAAAGGAGAACAGAGGAGACATGTGTGGGAAGAGGGAAATGTAATCTCTAGAAAAATGTCTAGAACAACGATCACAGACTGGTCAACCAAATCCAGTACATGAACTTGTGGATAACCATCAAATAAACCAAGTGATCCGTCCTATCATTTGGCCGTCCACACCGTGGCCTGGCGGGTCCCTAGATCATCTAGACCCCACGCCACACAGTAGATCATGAATACTGGGTGCGCTCCACAGAAAGATGAACCTCCAATTGTTGGCCAGTTTATGATGGTTGATGAAAAGTGATAAAGATACAGTGAAACATACAAAAAAAGTGGTGAATATAAAATAGGGTGATGTGTCTAAACAACTCTTTAATCAAAACGTGGCACATCCCCTAGTTAAAAAACAGGAACAGCGCATACGACAGTATAAAACAAATGACTGTCGAAAATCGGGCCAACATGTTTCTGCCTACCGGGCAAAACGTCCCTTGGCTTTCATCAGGGCCACTGCTCTTACAATAGTTGCTACTGTTATATGTGTGTGAATACAAATAAAAAACACCCAACTAATCAGTGAAAAGATTATACACAAAACCATTAGGAACGATACAACCTGTACCTACATTCAAGTCCTTGTCACTGGATACTCAACGTGATCCGGAATGACAGGGGACTGGACCTCACCTCACCTGGACCGTGCTCAGGTACACCTGAATCTTGGGGGAGGCCTCCCCCAAGCTTCAGGTTAGTTTGGTGGCACCGACGGAGAGTGCGGGGCCTCGTGTACCTGAGCACGGTCCAGGTGAGGTGAGGTCCAGTCCCCTGTCATTCCGGATCACGTTGAGTATCCTTTTTGTCGAGTGATCCTTACGGTTCTCATCCTCATCTATCTTGTTCACCATGGCGCTGGACGCCGTCTCTTTCTTTGTTGCATCCGCACACCTCCTAGCCAGTTCTGCTCTTTTGACGATGACCATCACATCCTTCAGGGTGGTTTCTCCACTGGCCCACAACTTGTCTTGCACAGAGGTGCACGTGGTGTGCATTATCACTTGGTCCTTTATAAATTCTTCCTCCCAGTTGTCGTACTTGCACACGGCCGCCAGCTGTTTTAGTGCCGCCACGTACTCCTCTACCGTCTCTCCTGGGCGCTGCTTCCTTTGTTGAAAATTGAACCTGTCTACGGACACACACACCGCCGGTCTAAAGTGTTCGTTCAGTTCCTCGATTGCATGTGCGTACACATCATCGTCCGTGCTGTCCCTTTGCTTCGGCACCAGGCTTTTATACACTCTCAACCCTTCCGGGCCTAGGTTCAACAGCAGGATGCGTTTTTTCCTTGATGGTTTAAATGTTTCTTCGCTCTCATCCTCCAGCACGCCGATGAAGTTGTCGATGTATTCTCTCCAATCCTCCCACTTCATCAACGGCTCTCCTGGCCTGGGCAGGAATTGCACCGGCGCTGTCGCATATCCTGTTTGAATGCTCATTCTTTCGCTCTTGATCTTGGGCTGGTGGCTCGGTTGGCCCTTGGGGCTTCCTGGCGCACTATCTCGTTCTGCTTTGTACGCGTGGTTCTGGGGACCACTTGTGTCAGCCCCTTCGTTCTTTATCAAGGTATCCAGCTCGTACGTTGACCAGTGGACGCTACCTCGTGGCTCGCTGCTCAGCGTGTCTTCCTCGTCTTCCCGCCGTTCCGGCCTCTGGAGGAGCTTGTGGTTGCTCGGCCCTGCCGCGCTCTTCAGGGTGCTTGCTAGGTTGACGTCGGCTCACTGCAGGTTTGGGGTAGTGATCCCAACCTCGTCGCCATTGTAATGTTACCGATCACTCATCAATGATGACGCTGCAACCTGGTATTGTTTAACCGTCTTTATTTAAACACGTCTACTTCTGAAGAGCGCCGCGCCTCAACTGCCAATTAACGGTCCTGCGTGCCAAGCGCTTACGCAGCCTGCGTTGCCTTGCGCGGGCGTGGCACGTCACGTGTCCCACGTGACGTGCGTACACTAGAGCGCGCTACTACACTGTCCATAACACATACGCCCCAAAAGAAAAAAAGAATTTGCCCAAGCGGTGTATGCCTGCCCCGTGATAAGTAATATTAATAGCCTCCCCAATCGCGATCCTGCTTGATTAACCCTGGTGCCTGCTGTACTGAGAGTAATAGTGCAGCGCCCTACTCGGGATCCAGATAAGAAGTTCAGGACGTGTTTTACCTGTCTATGATAGGACCGTTCGTCAAGTATCCAAGGCAAATCCCCGTAATGACTGCGATGCGTTCTACGGCAGCCTGTAAAGCCACGTTGAAATCTGGCTTTTTTTATACAACAACTAAAAAGGCACGAATGGAATCACCTGCGTTCCCGGCAAGTGAAAGGGGCTCCAAGTGTCACATGATTTCGATGTTAGAGAACGGCGGCCATCTTGCAATGTACTTTAAAGTTCCCAAAACCTAAGTGGAAGCCTAAGGGAGACATGGACATGTCGTCTGATTAACGTTAAACCTATATCATCAGAAAGGTTGTCACCATGTTCCATTCCCAGAAATATAACCAGGGGAACAATAATCGGAATGTAGATCAAAAAATAAAAAATATAAAATCCGACTATATCTCGTCAATCTACCACCCAGTAACCTTATAGAACCAGTGAATGAGATAATGGATGATTTGATTACTCTGATGTCTATATAGTGGTAAGAACAAGCAATTCGCGAATTGAGAGCAGCAAAGCTCTCACAGAACAGGCAGGGAGGAATACTGACCACCTTAATCAAGAACCGTGTGTGTCTATGGCGGCCATTTTGAACTGGGCAAATGTATGTACGATATGTATTGCAAGGGAAAGGAGGAATGGATAGATTTAGAAAAAGGGGGACAAAGGAGAGACACTACAGTCAATTAAGACATTCTGTACGATATATTTCCACCATTTTTGAACCATATTTAAGCAAATCTCTTTTCAATAACAAGCAGTTCTTTATTAAGACCTATATGCAGATATGAATAATAAGAGAAAGCCCCCCCTTCGTAGTGTCTAATTATAATCTTTACCTTGAAACAAAGTATCTAAAAGTTTGGTCAGCAAGTGATCAGTAGGTTGTTGCATATTTAGAAAGGTATAGCCATGCTGCTGGGGATTTATTGCCAGCCTGTACTGCTTATCTGCTAAACCTAGGAATCTCCCTATCTAAGAGAAAATAATTAGGGTGGGTCAGGCAGACCAGATTCAACTCTGAGATCATCTTTAAAATCCCACAAACTAAACAGGGGTTAGTACTGTTCGGGAGTTATATCATGTCTAATTTTTCAAATCATTCCATGAGTATTGAAGTTCGTCCTCAGTGTTACGACCCATCTCGACACAACGTAATCTACATATCCAGCCCGCCTCCTTTTGTCTCAAGGCCAATTCCCTATTGCCGCCTCGTGGGTAAGCTGGAATCATGATCAATACCAAAGAACCAAAAGTTGTCTTCAGCTGTGTGATTCTCTTGCATGTGATAGGTCATTGGGTATCTGAGGTCCCCATTGCGTCTCGCCCGGACATGTTCCTGTATTCGTATTTTCAAGGGTCTTTTGTTTCTCCCTACGTACATTTTATTACATGCACAGCCCAAGATATACATCACGTATCAGGTATTTAGTGTTGCAGTTGATCAAATGATCTATTGTGGATTTCTTTTTGGTATTGGAACAGAAATCTTTAGTTCTGCTCTTTCCCAATTTGCACATGTTACAATTGTTGCATGTGTAAAACTCTTTTGTAGTTGACGTCAGCCAACTTGATTGCCTGCGGGACACTATGTAACTAGGGCACAACAGTTTCTAAGGTTTTTTCCCCTTCTGCAGCATACTTTGGGTTTTGTCGCCATAGTGCCATTTAGGCTAGGTATATCTGTAAGTAAGTGCCAGTGCTTCCTCAGCACGGTGTACACTTTGTTTCTGCAATCGGTATACTGGGTAGTGAAGGCCAATGACCTGTTTTTGTTTTTGTTATTTCTTTACGATGCCGGTGCCAAGGTAGTTTTTCTCATCACTTTCATCACCTTTTGTTGGCCTTTCTTAGGGTAACCATAGGATATCCCCTTTCTAAAAAACGTTTTTCTGTTTCCTTCATGTTGGAGAGAAAAGTCTCCTCCGTACTGCAATTCCGGTGCATCCGGATCATTTCCCCGAAGGGAATGTTGTCAATAACTTGTTAGGGGTGAGAACAGTCATGATGCAGGGTGCTGTTACCTGAGGTTACCTTGCGATGTGTGCGGCTGTGTATGATGTTGTCCTGAATAAAAAATGTAACATCCAGGAAATCAATAGATTGCATTTTGTGTTCAATTGTGAACCGGACATTGAATGGATTGTCATTCAAGAAAGCAAAATAGGCCACCAGGTCTGGGGCAGGTCAATCCCAGATCATAATCACATCGTCGATATACCTGCCTCAAAAAATCACATGTTCCATCCATTCAGCTGCATGTCGTCCCCAGGCATGCTCCCGCTCAAACCAGCCCATAAATAGGCCAGCATAAGCTGGAGCAAACGTGGAACCCATCGCTGTCCCCTGTGTCTGATGGTACCATGTTGAGTCATGAAGGAAGACATTTTTTGATAAAATTATCTTAGTCATTTTGAGTAGAACGCCATTGTGTGACAGATGGTCTGCTGTCCTTTTATCTAGAAAGAATTCTAGTGCCATCATTCCGAATTCCTTTTTGATGCAGGTATAAAGGCTGATGACGTCTAAAGTAACAAAGGATAGGGTCTCAGACCAAGTGAAGCCTTCAAACTTGCCCAAGATATCCTATGTATCTTTTATGTAAGCTGGAAGATTTTGAACCATCGGTTGCATAAAGGTATCAACATATTCCGGCAGTTTTTCTGTAGGTGAATTGACCCCAGAAATATTCGGGCGGCCTGGTGGAAACAGACAGCCCTTATGAATTTTCGGTAAAGTGTAGATACATAGAAAAGAGGGGGCCACCACAGTGAGGTATCTACACTCCTCCTCACTGAGGAGACCGACCTCCCGGCATTCTGCCAGTCTTATGATGATATGAACACATAGTGCCTCAATCGGAATGCCCACTAGTCTGGTGTAGCAAGATGTGTTGTATAGCTGTTGGTCTATTTCTCCCATATAGTCTTCCCTATTCATGAGGACCACATTAACACCCTTGTCTGCCTCACGTATGACAATGGTGGAGTCAGATTGTAGACTTTTAAGGGCCTCAGTTTCATTAATGGTGAGATTGTATTTATGGGAGTTTGTTCGAGTAGGGTTATCTAAGAGTTGGTAAAATCCCTGAGTGACCTTATCTCTGAAAGTATCTATGTTTGGATGCACGCCAATGGGAATGAATTTTGATTTGGGTTTTAAGCCACTTTCAACTGTCACGTTTTCCACAATATTCAGTTCACTTCTGATAGACTCAATTTCAACAGATGTTTCTAATTCCACAGTCACCATTGCTTGAATTGTGTTTATTTCATTCACAGTGTGTTCAATAGGCATTTTTAAATTTTTTGATTTGTCACAATTCAATGGATTACGTGAAAAATGATCCTTACGTTTTAACAGTGTTGTAAATTTCATTAAATCAACAAATAGATCAACATCCCCTCCCAATTGATTAGGGCAAAATCCTAGTCTCCTACTTAAGACCGATATTTCATCACATTTCAAAATCTCTTGGACAAGTTGACTACCATAGGCATGTCTGGACTCTCACCTTCTGACCTTAATCTAGTTGTTAATTCCCTGTCTTCTTGGATCTGGTCTGTCTCCCCATTGGTTCTAGGATTGGTTTTTTGTTGTTTCTGTTTGCGCTCCTGCCATTTCCTCCCTCCCCTTCTTGTTTTTGATGTTCTTTGGGTATTGGTCGTGCCCCTAGTCTTAATCTCTCCATTTCCAATAAAAAAGTATTAGGTCTTATTTCTGTTTTTGATGTCCCTGTAGGCTCTGTTGAGGAAATGGAGCTCACGGCTGAAGATATTGAAGTTATGCTCCTAGCTGTGCTCAATTCTAAGTTGTCCTCCCTTTGTCTTTTACCCTCTCCAGGTACTTTCACATTGTCATACCTGTGGGAGAAAGTATATACCCTCCCATCCTTATAGTCTCTATCATCCCTCTTGATTATTTTAAGATTCTTATCTATCAGGTAGATCTAATGACTTTCAAGGACCCCATCCAGAATGGCATAGTTCTTTTTAACTATCTCCTTTAGTTCAGATAGTGCTATTTCTTTTTCCAATTCCACTATTTCCTGATGTGCTTTATCACCTTGGCTGCTAGGTGTTTTCCCCTCCTGTGCTGCAACCCAAGCTATACCATTGTTTCATGACGAGCTCAGCTCGTCATCAGCACAGCTCAACCGTGCATCATGACGAGCTGAGCTCGTCATGAGCATCGAAGGGGTTAACCCCCTTCTTTTCTGCATTTTTCATGATAAAGGAGGTATTCTGGAGATTGCTTTCCCAATCCTCTAGTTGTTCTTTATCGAGATCTTCAAAAGTGAGGGAGATTAATATTCTGAGCCCACAAGGTATCTTTTCATTTTCTATATATTTCCCCAGGGTGGTACCGTCCCACCATCTGGACATCTCATTTTTCTTGCTTTTAAAATCTCTGTCTTTGGAATAGCTATACTAGTAGGTTTGGTTCACAACTCTGGTCTAACATGTTGTATAACACCAAATACTATCCGTAGGTTTTGGGCAGCTGCGTAGCTGGGGGGGGCGGTCCGCACCAGGCGGCACAATTTCAGGGGCGTCGCGTGGCACTGGTGGCCTGTTGCGGCCTTTATAATTTATTTGGGCCTTGGGACATTGTGTACTGTCCACAAATAAATTAGAAAGGCCGTGCGTGGCCCAGTTTGAAAGTGCACGCTGTGCGCACCTGAAGTGTGACTGCCGCAGTTATAACAGCAGCAGCAGGTCAGGTCAGTTCTTCAAATATTGCAGCCACAACATCCCTGTCCCGACTCCCGTGTTTTAATTTGCTGCTGCCTGGTGTCTGTCCATCCTAACCTCCAAGGCCGTCAATCAGACTTGTAGCGTGCGATCGCTACCAATGACGGCCCTGGGGCGAGATTAAATAATGTATTATTTTTGCTAGCCCTGCCCCGCGTTGCGATGATAAGGAAGTAGCAGTGAGCGTCAGGCGCTTCACCGCTACGCGCTCTCGCGCTCATTTTGGCCTGGGGCAGTCAGCGCTGTGCTGCTCTCTAGTCAACCACCCCTAGCTGCCTGGTATAGAGACTTTGGAGTTTGGAGCGAGTCATTCACAAGTGAGGTAAGAGAGCTTTCAGTGGGCAGCATAGATACCAACAGGGCTTTAAGTGGGATGAAAAAAATGGGGGGGGGGGGTTCTCTTAAAGGCGGGAGGCCGATTTAATTAAGGGCGTGTTTTTAAAACACACTAAAAAGCTGTGTTTACCATGGTGTGTCAACTGACTTGTATTTTGCTGTTTCTGTCATTGCATTCAGATATGTGAAACATCATGTTCACTCTGTCTTGGAGTGCTGAGGGCGTGTTTTTAAAACACACTAAAAAGTTGTGTTTACCATGAAGTGTCAACTGACTTGTATTTTCCTGTTTCTGTCATTGCATTCAGATATGTGATACATCATGCTCACTCTCTCTAGGAGCGCTGAGGGCGTGTTTTTAAAACACACTAAAAAGCTGTGTTTACCGTGGTGTGTCAACTGACTTGTATTTTGGTGTTTCTGTCATTGCATTTGGATATGTGTTACATCATACTCTAGGAGCACTGCTTCTTAGCAAGAGTTTCAGAGGTCCACTGCTTGACCTGTGTATGGTGTTTACCTGGGATTGCACTCACATGATTGGCCATCATTGTTTGCTCATTTCGGATTCAGTGTATTCAAAGGTCGTTCAGTCGATTGCTTTGATCTGTTTATGAAATTTACATGGGGGTGAATTTCAATTTCTTATTTTTTTTAATTGTTGTTTGCATTTTAATGTGCCACCTTAGTGACGGCCATAAGGCTATTCAGATTTAAAGATGGCCCCTAAAATGTGCCTTGTAGTCCTAAATTCAGACCCAGGTCCTTGTGAAGGAAGCTAGTCTAATACCAATTCTGCACCTGATGAGGGACTCACGGACAAGTTTTCATGTTTATTAGCACATAAACACAAATACCTTTTGGGCATTCAGTTGCATACCAATATTAAACACGTCACCAGTTTTTGCGTCAGTGGATCCCCAGCAGGCTGAGCCAATCACCCCACAAGACACGGAGTTGTAACGCATGGAAGTGTTAGGCTGATGCATATTGGCAAATGGCCTAGGGGTTATTCCGGTGCAGATAAAAAGTGTCTTAAGAGTGTGGTAGGTGATTATAAAAGAGAGGTCGGTAAAGCCATTTTATGCTAATAATATTCTTGGAGCCAACAATGGGGCAAAAAAGGTTTTTGAAATTCTTCGGGGATTAACAGACTTGGATTGCTCAAAGCAAGATGTTACATCTTCCTAGTAACTCTGTGATGATTTGGCTGATTTCTTTGATTAAAAATATCAGCAAGATTTTGGAGGACATAATTACATCTGTTAAGACAGCATCCCCTGATCTGAGACACTGTTCAGAGCTACTGGTGACCAGAGCTTTACTGAACTATCGGTGCTAAGGGAACCTATGGCCCTAAAGGACTCTGCTGACAACCATGATGGCAGGCTTAACCTGTGATGCTATCTCGGAGACCTTCTTAGGTATCACCTGGTCCACTACCTCGGGATCTCCCTTGGATCCCCTAACCTCCGAGGATATTGAAAGAGCTGGTCGAAGATCTCACTCTTCTAACACTGCAGGTGTGGAAGCAATCTTTGAAGAGGGGTGTGGAACCTCAAGTCTCGAAGAAAACAATTGTCTATGTGTTCTCTCTTGTACTGCCTGTCACCGGTGTATTCAACTGTGTAGCCTTGGACCGCGTCATGTATGTGCATGTAACTTGCATCGAGGTAACTATGAGCAGCAATATTACGTGTCTCTCGGACCTCTTTCAAGTGCTCGCTGTCCAATTTCCCCAGCATCCCCCCTCCTCCAGGGGCGGCAATCCGAGGGATAGCCCCGGGCACCACAAGCTCTAGCTACGCCCCTGGTTTTGGGTTAACATTCACCCGGACACAAAACCAGCTTGTTCTCGTCCAACGAGGATAGGGAGAAGGGGTGAGAGTCTATTAGCTAGAATTTTTGCTAAAATCTTTGTGTCCACGTTAAGGAGTGAGAGTGGTCTATAGGACAAGCACATTTGGGGAGGGGGTGTCTGGTCTTAAGAGTGTGACTATGAGCACCTCCCTCATTGACTGTAGCATTATGCCAGTGCCTGCAATTTCTTCCATTAGTCTACTAAGATGGGGCACTAGGAGATCCATGTAGGTTTTGTAGAAGGGGACAGTGAGTCCATATGTGCCCAGAGCACCACCATCCTGCATGGAATTCAAGGCAATGCGAATTTCAGTGGAATCTCTAGGATAATTGGAGAGTGATCTGGAAGAGTGTGGGCATTACTGTACAATTGTGAACACGGGGGAGAAGCAATCTCTCCAGCAGGATATAGTCTATTCTAGTGTGTGTGTATAGTGTGGGGCTGAATAGTGGGTGCATCCGCCCATTCCTGAAATGCCTAGACCTCTATACATCTGCCAGACCCAGCTGCATTGCATTGTCAGTAATGGCTTGAGCAGTAGCCGAGATGTGCCATCACGGGCCGCCAGATCTATCTAGTAGGAGGTTCAGGATACAAGTCAGGTCTCCGCCCCATAATTGAGGTAGTGTTGGACAGTTTGAAATGTGAGCCAGTAATGACTTATAAAATTAAGGGTCATCATAGTTCGGCCCATTTATATTTACAACGTAGATATCCAATCCTCTACCATAACACCTGGAAACAGTACATCTGCCATTGGATCGGTCTTTAAATTTGTCAAGGAGATGCCCGATCTGGGGTTAATCCAAGTAAGTACCCCCTTGGCGTATGAAGGAAACCCCACCGCGTGGAATGCGCCCTGCAGTCTCTTGTTGTTAAGCAAACAATTGTTGGGGGCTAAGTGTGTTTCTTACAGTAAAGCAACGTCAATCTCGTAGTGTTTGAGATAGGCTAATATTTTATGTAATTTTCTAAAATTGTTTAAACCATGGATATTCCAGGTGATGAACATAACTTGGCAAGTTTCGGGGCTTATCTCTTAGTACCTGCTGCTGACTACTCAATATGACACTCGTGGATGATTGTAGAAATCGATTGCTTCTGATCCCTTCGCATCATTGATGTGTACACTGACTGTGGATACAAAACAAAAATCCAGCCCCCCCAGCCACGCAATGCTTACCCCAACTGAGCATGTGTGACCTGTGTCCCACCCTACATAACATCCTTAACTTACACAATAATGTATGTGAAGAAACAAAAAACAAAATAGGCCCATAAACCACCTAGGGAGTAACTCACGTTGGCGGATATAGCCAGACATTGTTTTTTTCCACAAACCCACAATTGCCATCTGCGAAGGAGAGATATACCACCCATCGGGATCGCTGTGCAATACAATAATGGAGAAATCTTGTTCGTCTGGGCGTTAATGACCCCTTTACCACATGCGTCCCAGATCAACCACAACCCCCGACCCAAAGATGATAAGGCCAGAGTAACTGTATGTCACATTCTGAGTGCTATTTTCCAAACTTCCCTGTTATACAGAGTTCTGAAATGACAAAAAGAAATCAGAAAAACAAATGAAAAAACCATTAGGCCATAAAATAAAGTTAATCATTGTCATCAAGAGTTCCACTCGAGCATGCTGCCTTTTCACCGGAGTACATGATTTTCCTACTCTGTTGCACCACTCTCCATTCTTTGAGAGCCTTTGGAAGTGAGTTGCGGTCTATAAAGATCTTTGTTGATCCGTTAACCACTACTCTAAGTCTTGCTGGATATAACAACACATACTCAATATTCTGTTCTCTTAGTTTACACTTCATGGTGACAAATTGCCTCCTAGCTTCTTGGACCTTGAGCGTAAAGTCTGGAAACAGTGAGAGTAAGGAACCTTTGTATCTTAATTCTTCCAATTCTCTGGGCTTCTTAAGAGCAGGATCTCTGTCCCTATGATTAAGTAGCTTAGCGATGACCTGGTGTGGGGTGCACCTGTTCCACCACAAACATAGGCGAAAAAGTCTCCCCGCCCAGCAAATCTGTAAGCAGTCTCTCTACAAAAACTTCCATGTCCCCAGTAGTAGTGCATTCCGAAGGTCAGTGATACGCAAGTTACTGCGCCTGGATTTGTTTCTGTGTGCTATGCACTTCCACTTGCAGCTCTTAAACCACTGAGAAGCGCTGTTCTGACATATCAATATATTGTGCATGTTTGTCAAGCCTTTCGGACATATGTCCATTCTATAGGATAAGCAGTCCATTTTTCTATCTTTTGTGGAAAGGCTTTTTTGCATAGTGGCCAAAATCTGCCTAATGTCCCCACTTGTGACCTTGGATTCATCACCAGATCCTGTTGCTGACGTCTCGAAGGCTTCCTCTCTGTCCCTGGTTTTACACTGTTTGAAGTTCAACTTCGATTGGGCTTTGTCGGCTTGCCAATACTACAGATGTTTCCCACGCAGTAAGGATAATGACTTCTGAAGCAACCACTACAGAGCCCCAACCAGAACAGTAGCAGAGTAATAGTCGAGATATTAGGGGGATAATGTTGTGGACGGCTCCTAATACAATAACCCCAGAATCAGTCCAATGGAATCAAACAGCAGAGCACCAAACTAGAAATCAGCCCTTTATTTGGAGATGTTCTATACCAGTAAGTACATGCAAGGAGCAAATCTTACTGCCCTGCGACAGAATCGCCCTCGGTACTAGCTAACTGCACATCGCTGGCCCGCTAAGCACAGATTCAATGATGCAGACAATGGTGGTGGTCGCCTTAAAGGAGGAGGGGGTAAAGCAGCAAACAGGAGTCCCGCCTCTCTTTGTTGAGGCCTCCAATGCAATAGCTGGCCCCTTGAGCACACCGTTCCTCAACACATGGGCCTATATGGGCCAAGGATCTAGTCCACAGGCATGTAGATGCAGGTCCCAGCACTCGATATTGGGGGCGGGAACGCAAGCAGTCAGCCAAGGTGAAGCAAGGGGACAAAGGTGGGCACCGACCTTGAGACGGGGGAGCTACAGTGTCGAACATACCACCAACAAAAGCACCAGGATGGCGAGAATCCCCAGCCGCTCCCGTGGTGACCAGCGTGAGGCCCAGAATCAGCCGCAACCTCAGGCTCGATTAATTTTGGCGTCGGGAGGCTCGCCGTGCAGCCCAGAGTTTTCACAGTGCCCGGAATCCCCTCACCGGAGGCAGAACAGCAAATCGGGGTCAACCACACCTTTCCAGGCAGGGGGCCTATGAAGCGCAGGGTTTAGCCACATCAGTAAAAATCAGTGCCGAAAACCATCCGGCGCCGCCGGGGTTGCCGCACCGCCTCTCTGGCCTCCCAGCTGCGTCACAGGGTGCAACCACTTGATGATGTGCAGTGAAGCATGGGGCACTGAATTTGGCCCGATGTTGGGGTTGGACAGCTGCACCAAGGTTCCTGCACACTCCTGGCAAAAGTACGATTAGAAGGCCCTAGGTGTAAGGCAAATGATTCTGGATTGATGGAGACAGCAAGCGGAGCTGGCTTAACACGCTACCACCTTAGAGCCTGGCAAGCTCCGTCCCCCATAAATAAAGTACAAAACAAGCATAAACCATTATGAAATGTATATTCAGCACAGAAATTTAATAACAATTGGATCTCTGGCAGCTGTCTTTATACCTCTTTAAGAGGTGAATAATTAATCTGATCTCCCATTAACAAAACCAGGTATATTAAATCCTCTCCAAACTCGTTTAACCATTAAGAGCCTCATTTATATTTTGGTGGTCGGACCGTCCTCTCCAAGGGCGATGGAGTAAAATACTACATCACCCTGTCAGAGTTGCTGACCGTCAAACTTTAAAATGTTCATCGGCCTGGTGTAGTTGTCAAGCTTTGACAGGAACCGATGTCAAGTCGGTTCCTGCCACTGCATTTTACCTTTGCTGCAAAGCTCCGGCAAACATGACGGAGCCTTATGTCAAAGTTACAATTTTTTTTAGTTTCAAAAAGAAAACCCCAAAGCATGTGCCATGGGGGTTCCCTCCTATGGCAAGGGGGGTATTGAGCACTTTTAAGTGCACCTTACTGTCAGAACTTTCCTGGTAGTAAGGACCATTGCAAAATGGCTATACATCCTTCCATTTGAAATAGGTGGGCAGATATATAGCCAAATCTCTGATGGCCCCTACTCTGGTATACTGGTGGAGAAGTTTGACCAGGGTAGAGACCCATTTCTGGCTTGGTAGGGTCCATCCAGTAGTAAGCAATCTGCAAACGTACCTTCAAAAATGACAGAAAACAAGATATATTTCAAGATCTGGAGTTACTTCCATCATAATCAAGGTGGTAGCATATCTAATAGGAAGACCAATTGTTGCAGTGATTTGAGTAAAAACTATGGGCCTGGTTAAAAAATTTGGCGGGCGGCCTGTCAGGGTTGTTTAGGTGCATGCACCTGTAACGCTGGCAGACCGCACCTGCCATATTTAGAGATCTCTGCCACATACTAGATATCTCCTGGCCTCAAAGGAGCCACCACTGTGGAGTCTCCTGTGAAGGCCCTGAAAGCTTGCACAGCTGCCTGCATGTTAAATGCGGAAGCTCAGCAAACGTATTGTTTTATAAAATAAAAAACTCCAATGACAGAACTTTGTTTTTGTAAAACTAAAAAACGGATAACAAAAACTCCCAAGATGTTGGAGATCATTTCTTTCTTTCTTTCTTTTGGACCACCAAGCTTTTCCCAATAGTCCCTGGTGTACTTGCACTGACGGTCCCAAGTAAGCCTGAGCGCAAAATCCGTTCCGCTCGCGGATTTCGCAGATTTTCGGTAAATCTGCAATCCGCGAACTCCCGCGAATTTACCAAAAATCCGCGAATCCGCGAGCGGCGGATTCGGGGGCAAAAGTTCAAGCCTTCAAGCTTGAAGTTGTTGTTGTAACTATTTTAGGATGGCGCCGGCAAGCTGCCAGCGCCATCCTAAAATAGTTACTAAGTTAGCTTCAACAGTAAGCACTAATAGATAAAATAAAGCAGGTGCTTCCTGATGAAGCTAATTTAGTAACTATTTTAGGATGGCGCTGGCAGCTTGCCGGCGCCATCCTAAAATAGTTACAGCCCAGGATGATGGATGGACAGCTCACTCAAGGGACCCCTGCGCCCTTCGGGGCGATTGCATAGTAACACACACATGGCCACTGGAACTAGTTGAAGCTCAAATTCAGTGACTCATTCATCAGCCCCCATTAAAAAAATCAGCAAAATCCACAAATCCGCAAATTCGCGGATTTTGCGGATCCGCGAATCCACAAATCCGCAAATTCCCGGATCGTGGATCCGCGAAATCCGCCCATGCTTAGTCCCAAGTCCATTCTGTAAGTTTTCACAAGCGATGGTCCACCCGGCTCTACATAGAGTTGACAAACAGGGTTCTCCATCATGTGTGTCTGCCAAACTCTAAATGAGGCCCAAGCCCTAAATTTGTCATATCCTGGGACTACAAGCAAACATATGAATCCAATCAGCCTTCGAGAGGTGGAATTTAGGGCACATAGTTAAAGATCGCCCTTCAATCTCTTTAGATATAAATCTTTTTGTGGAATTTCTGTAGTGTAGTTCCTAGTTTCCCACTAGGCCCTGCGCATTGGAATAACATAAACAGTAGTATCGACGTGGAACTGCGGATATTCCAGGCCTCCACTGACTATGCTAAACTTAATTGGGTGTGTTACCAACTAGCTCAGAGGTCACTGGAAACTTTCTTCTCTCCATAGGGAGTGATCAGCTTCCTTGGCACAGACAAGAAGGGATTCAGTTTTCCAACAACCGTGCAACATGACAACTTTGCTCCTCAGATCAAGAGTCAATCTCTAGGGTCGTGTGAAACAATAGACATGTATTTCACTCAGTCAGTCTAGTGCAGTTTACTTTCACGAGATGTAGAGAATAGAGAGACGGGCGTGTATCAATAAAGGTTAACATTTATTGAACAGTCTTTCTTCTCGTACAAGAGAAATGTATTGCCACAATTGCAATAATTGTTATTATAAAAAGTACGTACAGTAAGATAAGTATTGCGAAATAGAACTGTAAAAGCATTGATATGGTTTCTTAGCCATACAATGGTTTAAAAGTAATAAAACATATATACAGTCATATATACATTAGGCTAACATACTCAACTGGTGCTTCTAACTAAGCCTACCCCAGTGTGCCTGACCTAAGCCTAACACGTGAAAGGGGAGTAAGTAAGTAGCTTTAAGTTAAGTTGGTTTTGCCAAGGTTTGTTTCAAGAATTCTCGTCTAAGGGTTTAGTCAACACCATACCTCTGAATAGAATGATGGAGGATTGGTATCTCCTTCAGGGGTCTCTCTCGATATCCCAGTCACCCGCGAGGGTAAACCGGAAGCGCCGGGACTGGATTTCTCTGCACGAGAAAGGCAGCGGCTTCTCTTCAGCGCGTCGAGGAAGGAGGGGGGACAGCGTCCGCGGGCAGCTGGAATCTGCTGGATGTCTTCGCAGAGGACGGCTGTTCAGCTCCTTAAGCGTCCTGCACCATAGGTCGCGCTTTAGCGGCGATAATGGTATCAGCAGCTTCACCACCACAGGATAGCAGGCTGCACCGACAGAGTGCTAGATTTACCAACACGGGGTCGTGCAGGCAGCTGGCTTCAGTAGCTCGTACAACAGGCTCGCATTGCTTAAGGCAACGTTGGTAATATTTATACCTGACAGGTGCCGGGTTTGACGCAAGTTTGCTGGACATAAGACGTCAATTAAAGATGTCACTAGGAAGTGATAGTTATCAGTTGCTCATTAGAGTTCCATTACTAATCAAAACATAGCAAGCGGGGATTTCCAGGTTTGCTAAGTTTTTATCTTGTTGAAGAACTCGGAGTGTTATCTAGGAATATCAGATAGTGACTACTGCTCTGTCATTGCACTAATTGGTCGCAAAGGAAGTGGCAGAGGGAACTATGCTGGAATGTGGCTCTGTTCGTGTGAGGCCAGAGATGACTTTTCAGAAAATCGCACTTGAACGGTTATGCCAATATAGGGAATAAAAGGGATTTATAGCCGAATAGGGGCATAAGGTCACAGTATCGATCAGGAACCTAGATAAACACGCAACACCCACTCCACGGGTTAATGTCCATCAAAATTACTAAAACTAAGCAATTAGATGCATGTGTAACATTGCCCACCCCAAAATACATAAATGCATTCGAAATAGGCGTACTTGTAATACATGGAATTTAGGTACTGTACGTTTTTTAAAGCATAGTAATCATTCAAAAAATTATTGCATTTGAAATCAATGAACGATTATGCAAAAGGAATTACACATGAAGTATCTCTGACAGAAGAAATGCGAGATAAATCATCACATAAAAATGCATTGTAATAACATGTGTGCTAGAGGCTGGTGTTATGTTGTTATGTCTCTAGATGGGTTTAGAAATAGAAGTGTGAAGCTTCTGTTCTCTAAGAATAGATTTTACGTTAAGCAAGGAATTGTTCGTGCCAAAAAAAAGGTCAATATTAGAAAAATTGTCCAATTTAAAGAAAATAGATTACCAAAGCTCTTGGCAGTTTTGTTGAACAAAACTGAAGGCCGAATTCAGAGTTCATGGGAACGCTGTGTGTCGGAAAGCTTCTCAAAAGTTATTGTTTCTCTATGGGTGAGAACATCGTATCAGACAGGCTCTCAAAGAATTGGTCTACAAATTCAGGTGATAGTTCAACCAAATTAGATAGCGCTGTAACTTGGCAGGTGTGAGAATGATTGCTGTCATCGAAGGCAGGACCAGCAATGCTCACAGAACGTTGTACCTGGATGATGTTGCTTTTGTCACTCGCTCCACTGTCACCACTTGGCTGTAGTACAGGAGTCTCCACGAATGCCGTCATCAGGATTGGTAGCCGCTGGGGACAACACAATGCGTGAGCCGTTATTGGACTGAGCAAAGTATCGACGTCCATTGGTACTGCTGATGGAAGTGAAAGACAGATGTCTAACACGCATTCATCGCCGCAAAGCATACACCGTAGCACAGGTAAAATGCAATTTTGCCATATCGGTGAATGAAAGGAACCAGGTCATGTTTAGATCTCTCAGCCTGGCCAATCCAAGGACGTTAGTTATCCTGTCCCGGTAGCGCATTGCTAGGATTGTCTCTTCCATTCCCATGGGAGCTATATCTGAGCCGAGGCTTGCCATAACGTAGCAGGAGGGTCAAAAATAGAATCCCTGCGACGAGTCCCAAAAATAATGGTATGCCGCCAAAAATGGAGTGCACAAAATTAGGAAAGATTCCCAAAATTGCCTGGAAGGGTGTTAGCAGTCCCGTAAAGACTGTCTTAAATATGCCTGGGATGCTTGTTGCACTAGGCATGTTAAGGAGTTGGCTGAACATTTCTACGAAATGCACGGGGCAATTTGTTGATAAAAGGTCATGAACCTCAGTAGCCGTCCTTGCGACTAGAAGATCATACGTCTCTTTAGATGACGTTATAGGCACGGTTGTCTGTAAAAGTACAGATTTCATTTTGCTTAATGTATCAATTCGTATAGAATAGAGATTCAGACGAGGCCAGAGGGGAGTCACTATGTCTGCAGGCCCGCTCGGGAACAATGCTTGCATACAACATTTGACCATGGACGTAACTTGTACTAGATAACTTTTCCCTGGCGTCAGGCCACAACATCTGTGATCCGTTCTAAGAATGTAACTCCCGTTTGCGAGTTGCATAAAGAAGGGCTCTATCTGAGTTGCAGGTGTGACTAGCTGGTGGCATGAAAGGTTGTTTGAATTTCCATCACATGCTCCGTGTAAATTAATACCCTGACACAAAAGTATACCGCTTAGTGAATGTTTACAGTTCTCACCACTAAGAAATACATTTTTGTCACTGTCACTATAGCAAGAATGAGTGTATGGTAATTTCCATTCGGATTTTACATATCCTTTACCCAATTGTTCATATTGGCCAGCAGGTATGTACTCAAGGCACTTTTTAAATCGGAAAGTTGTTATCGGAATTGTGATAATTCCGTGTATTATCCATTCAATGACAGGACTCTCTGACATTGTCAATGATAATCTCTCGAGTTTTTCGATGCTCAGGATTGTATAGTCTGCTCCTTTCTGTGCCAAACTGATCTGTTTATCAGTAAGGTTAAAACTGGAAAATAATGACGTCGTGTTGATTAAACGCCAAGGCACGTAGCCTGAACGAAGATTTTGCAGCGTCCAGCCTAATTCTATAATAGAGCGTAATTGAGACTGGCCATGTTGTAACATTAGCAAATCTCTGTCTATCACATCAAAGGCAGAGGATACAATATTGTCCAACGAATATATTCTGGAAGACAGAGTCATTAACCCATTGTCTACCACAGAAAGTGATTTCTCCAAATTAATATGACCAATTTCTCGTATTTTTTCAGCAGTTTCAATTTGCTTTACTTTCCAAGCCTCGTTGTAAGCAGCATAGATGCTGGTCGCTATGAAACGCTTTTGACGCTGTTTGCGTGGTCCAAGAATGAAATCGCGCAAATCAGCACCATCTTTTAGCAAAGACAAGTGTTGCTTAATTTCAGCCAGTGTGCACGAAGTTAGCCATTCTAGGCAGAGTTTCCCTACACTGTATGTTGTTATAATCCCTGGATGCTGTCTCTGGGAATATCTAGGGTCTAATCTGGTCATTTTTAACCCCTGTGTTTTATTCAGGTATCTATCTTGACAGCTATTTGTGTCTGTAGGCCAGATTAACCACTTTTTCCAATCAGGATGTGTTCTGTTGAAATGTAAAATTTGTGACACGTCTAACTCAATATCTGTGGTTGCATTTTCAGGTATTGGCTTTGGTATAGACGGTGTTTTAAGATCTTTGATCTTAGCTAGGCCAAGACAAGATGTTTGGTGTATTGTGTCATTTAAAAATAACATTTGTTCAGGTATCATGCAGGTTCTAAATAGTGCTTCTATGCCTTGCACCTGCCAATCTTTTGTACCCCAAATTGTTTTCGTTTCAATATTATCTTTCCAATAATCAAAACCAAATGTCATCATTTTGTCATAAAATGCTTCTGAATATATCAATTTAGAATTTGTCTGCATTGTTTTCATTCCTGTTTTATCTCACAGTTTGTAATAAAACGTTTCTGCATCACTGGTGTTAAACCCTGAGAAGTATTTGAATTTCTCAAAAAATGCTTTCGAACTGCTTTTAGGTGGTGTAGAACAATGTTCCCATTGATTATACATAAAAACATTTCTAGGCTGTGCAGATTTATGCAAGTAATGATCCCCATAGTGGGTGTAACAGAATAACTGCTCATAACTAGATGAACCTTGTAAATAATCATGATCTGTGAATCTAGCTGACATTACTAAATCAGACATCATGTCATTAATACTGTTAAAGTCCCAATCATCAGAGAATGTACTTGGTGTCACAAAGTCACTTAAGGAAACCTTTAGTTGATGAGGATACTTCAGGATTTCGACCGGACCATAGATCTCATAGTCTGTTTTCTCCCATACTACCCCACCAGGTATTGGAATTGCTGTGACATTTACTGTTGACAGTTCTCTTTTCTTCACGTGGGATGATCTGTGTGGTTTCAGGACTAGGTTGATGTTCTGACTTGCTGTGTCCATTGTAATATATTTTCCTTCAATGAATTTTCCCAAACACAGTACCATGATGAGCCAAAGCAGGAGGAAAAATACACCTAGACCGAACCAGAACTCTAGCCAAGGGGAAATTAGGTAGATTTCCTTCAGTTGATGAAAGAGTTCCGTTGCTTTTTCTTTAAAAGACTTTTTTGTTTCTGGCATCACTTCGGGGTCATTTAAATCTTCAGAGAAGTTGTCGAAGTTGATGAAATAACCAGAGGCAGTTCTGTCAATTGATGGGATTGTTTTTTCAATCTGTCTCTCGGTAGCACTTTCTGATGCCACATCATTGTAGACTGGTGTTGTTTCTTGACGAACTGTTTCAATCTGTGTTTCAAGAGGCACGAGTTCCATGGCATTATTGCATAGTCCTTCATTGTGCACTGCAGGCTGATCGAATGTGATTAGTCTTTCAGTTTGAACCTCTTGGATTGTTGCAAGTTTGGGTATTCTGTTGTTTCTTGGGAGTCCACTGGGCCTACTGTTGATTATAGGCCACATGCTTGTGGTTTTACCAGATCGATGGACACGATTCTGTTCTCCTTTTTACCAGCAAGGGGCGGTAGCACAACTGATCTTGTTCCGGTGACTGCCAAGACAGGTACTGCTTTTCTGTAAGAAGGCCCAAATTCCTTCTTAACCGCGATCTTTTCTCTGACTAGATCCCCAATCTTTGGAATCCAGACAGGCCTTGCTGGAGCTGTTGCGGGTGGTGCCTCGTCAGTGGTACTTGGCTGTGGCTTTAACTTTATGTTGCTTAATGATTTTCTTGTTTCATTCAGTTCCTGTAAAACAGCCAAACGATCTTTTACATCAAAGTGCGTTGTTTCTTCTTGTACCACTGACATCTGACTATCGAGGTCCTGAACGCGCATTCTAATTCCGAACAATAGTTCGTATGGGCTGAAACCTTTTAGAGAATTTCTTGGCATGTTGTTAAGATTAGTCTGGACACTTATTAAATGTTTGACCCACCCAGCGCCTGAACCTAATACCTTCGCTGTTATAGATTGCTTTATGTCACGGGTTTTTCTTTGTACCACACTGTTCCCTTCCGGGGTATGACAGACAAGAATACCGCAACCCAATTCCCATGCTTGCCATGGCCTCCTTATAAGCTCGAGAGCTGAAAGCAGGACCCTGGTCAGAATGGAACGTGGTAATTGCGTATATGCCGATATTGACTCGCAAATCTTTTATAACCGTTCTAGCGTCAGCCGAGCGCTGGGGGCCTCATTTTTTAAGTGCTTTTCGTCTTAACTGTTAATAGGACGCAGGATGGGGTGTAGGCAGCGTTACGCTCTTTCTGACTGGTAGCCGGTAGCAAGGTTCGCTACTGCGATCCCTATTACAGTTTTCACAGTTGTTTGCATATATTTGGTGTTCTACACTCATTCCCGGCCACCAGAATACTGATTGTAATTCAGTCAGTGATTCCTTGATCTCTCTGTGCCTAGGACCCAAACCCATATGTGCGCCTGCTATTAAAAATATTCTCCTGTTCCTGTTTGGAATTACTCTGTCCCCCACTCCAGGGATTCGAGCAAAAGGAACGGAGTTTGCATCGATGATGTATGCATAATTGAGTGGATAGTTTACGGGTAGTGCTGCACAGTCGCCTTTTATGGTCGTTTTTACTGCCAGCATGGTTTCCCCGTCTATGTATTTATCTGTACGCTTTTTTGTGGCTACGGAAGCCGGTTTAGTTGCTTCCGCTTTGGCTGTATTAGCCAATGAATTCCCTGCAACGTGAACGCCATCACGTCGAAGACTCTGTGCGTGAATCACGTGAGCCTTTTGTAGTTCTTTGTGTAAAAGAGCTACTTGTTCCCAGAGCAATTTATGCTTTATTGTGGCACCTGTGTCATCTTTGTAGTCGTTTTCGATCCAACTCTGCAGTTTATTGTTGTAAGAGTTGACGCAAAAATGAGAATCGCACACTATAAGTGTCGGGAATTCGCGTTCTGCATTTTCGAGCGCCATCTTTAAAGATCTGATTTCAGTTCTCTGAACCGAACAGTTTCTTACAGATTCAGTTTTTGTTACTTTCGGTCTGAATTTACCGCACAGCCAACGACCTTTAATGATCGCACATGCTGCATCGTAGGATTTTCTCTCTACGTTGAAATGCTGTACAAAGCTATCTGTATAGATTATACAGGCGTATTGTGGGAGAGGCAGAATTTCGATTGGCAGAGGATATTCTTCTTCATAATCTAAATCATTCAGTTCTTCGAACTGCGGGGCGAAATAGTATTTCACATCTTCCGCTCCTAGAGAATCTATGCACTGTATCCATTTCGGATCCAGTGACACTGTAGGCAGGTTTACTGGGCTGAATAGCGCTTCGAAGGCGGATTCCGCTGTAAGGATATTAATCCGTTTGCCGTGTGCTAGTTCTCGTTCATTTGCTAATGCGATTTGCACTGCTTTCACAGTTCTTTCTGTGTGACTGAATGCTTTTTCTGCTTGTGTGTACAAGTGAGATTTAATTGAAATAGGTACCTTTTCTCCCTCATTAGAGGTCAGGTACGTGAATCCGCATGTTCCTGGGATGACTCGGATTACAAGATCGATCGTGTTATCACGTGTATCTAATTTTGTTTTTGCTAACATGTCTGTTTGCAGTGATCTCAAAATTTCTGTGTGTTTTTGAGTCCAATTGATTTGTTTAAAATCAGGTTTAATTAATTCGTAGAGAGGTTTAACCCTCTCTGCGTAATTTAGTATGTAAGTTCTTCCGAAATTCAGAGAACCTAGAATGGATTGTAAATTCTTCAGCGTTTTTGGAGCTTGGAGTACAGCGCACTTCTCTAAGAAGTTGTCCGCTAGGCTTTTCCCTTTACTTGATAATTCGTACCCTAAAAATAGTACTGTCAGATGGGCAATTCGAGACTTTTTAAAGTTGAATTTGTAACCCTCTGCTGCGAACCCAAGTATAATGGTGTTCACTCTTTTCAAGTGAGTATCCAAGTCGTCGTCTGTGAGATAAATATCATCTACGTAAGATAATGCTTCATCATCATAGATTTGTAGTAACTCTGTTACCCTAGCTGAGAATAGTCCTGGGCTGTTCTTGAACCCCTGTGGGAGTCGACAGAATTTTTTCTGTGACCCAAATGCGGAGAAAGCGGTCAAATATCTGCTTTCCGGTGCAATGTTTTGACAAAAGAAACCATTAGAAATGTCTAATGTTGTTTTATATTTTTTCCTAACTATGTTTTTCATTAGGGCTGCACTATGCGAGTTTTGTACTGCAAAAGTTTTGCAACATGTATTAAGATGTCTGTAGTCCAAAACTAGACGATATGAATTGTCTGGCTTGGAGACAGGAAACAAAGGCTTGTTCATTTGAGAGGTGCATGTTTCAATCACCCCCTGGTATTCAAGTTGATCTAAGATCTCCCTGACCTGTTTTTTAGCTTCTTGCTTTATGGGATACTGCCGTTGGGCAGTTGGTTCACTTTTTAGTTGGATTTTGTGAGGAGGTGAATCCTCATCCCATCCTACATGATTTTTATATAATGCAGGTGCCTGGGCCACTGCCCATTTCCTTGCATATGTATATTTTTTGTGAATCGGTATGTGATTCGAGAAGGCAGGCATAATCACTTCTTCGCCACGAGGGCACTCCCTGACAAACTCCGGGGGCCAATCTTTTTCAGCTAACAGAATATCATAGCCTTTTGAGAGCTTATCCCAAAATAGACCCTTAATTTTCCTAGTCTTATCACCCTCCATACGCAATGTTATTTCGTATATTTTATGGGGCTCGCTAAGTCTGGTGTCGGCAGTTTCAACCTGAATGTATTCATTCGTGTCCACTGTCTCCAGATGACTCATCAAGATCTTGCGCGCTATACTGATTTCTGCTGCACTGTCCAACATTGTCAATGCCCACTCCCCGTTTTTCAACTGTGTCCTCAGTATTCTCGGCATGGTTGATTACTCTAATACTGGCTACCTTCTTTTTAGGAAATTGAGATTTCTTATTTTGAGCAGGTTCCTTGTCTTTGGACTTGGTGTGCTCTCCTGGGTCTGACCGTCCTCTTCTTTCCGAATTCTGTGGAAAAGATCGAGAGGGACGTGTATCAATACTTT
Organism: Lissotriton vulgaris; assembly: GCF_964263255.1. Lineage (NCBI taxonomy): Eukaryota > Metazoa > Chordata > Amphibia > Caudata > Salamandridae > Lissotriton > Lissotriton vulgaris. The sequence continues at coordinate 26,360 of NW_028241712.1, forward strand.
GATATCTATCAGGTTTTTTTATATTATCCCTATTTCTAAGGTTATATCTTTTCTCAGAGGGCTCCCGTTGGGGAGACTGGCGTTCTCGAGTCTGAGTTCTTTCCCTCCGTCGAGGAGACCTTCCTCTGGACTGGAAAACTTTTTCCTTGGGAGTGGATTGTTTATTTCCATCCCAGCTCTTTTTAGGAGTGTTTGAATTATTTTTAATAAATAATTTTTCAGGATTTTCGAGCAGTGGGGGCTTTACCGGTTTTCCACCCAAGCTGTCTCTACCTAATTCTTCATAGCATTTTTCTATGATTTTTGCAAGCTCAACAGGATCTTTTATATCTGTTTCCCTCAACTTCTGGCGGATCGCCACAGATGCTGCTTCTCCTTTTATGTTGGCTAATAATATAGCCGTGACCTGCTTGAAGTCTTTCAGTAATTTCATACCTAGATTTAAAGCGGGCTCTGGACCGAATTCATTTTGAATCTGTTTTAGCACTTCTGGTATTACCGCCATAGACGGAACACCGTGTGTTTTTGTGTAAATGGAAGCAAAGACTGTACCCCAAGTGTCGCAGTCCTCCACGTGTGGTGCGATTCCCATAGGAAGGCAGATTGTCAAGATTCTGTGTTTCTCAATAGGGGTAGTATCAGGAAATACTGCCTCTATTTGAGTGATTTTCTGGGCTAACCAGAAAGGAATTTGTTCCCGTTTTACGGGTGTTTTACCAAGACATGACTGTATGTTCTGTGGTGTAATTTTATTTGTGTTCCCCTGATGAGGGGTCAGCTGTGGTGTATTAACAGCTGGCTGGACTGTTGCAGTCCGCATTACATATTGGACTAATTGCCTATGTATTTTTATTAATGTGTTTAGCTGTACTAACAGCTCTTCTCTAGACATTTTTATAATGTCAGGATGTGGTGTGTAGCTGGCTAGAACCGGCCACGTGGCTCCTGGTCTACCTAGTGGACCGAGCCTGGTGATGTGATCATTATGTTTTAGGGCGCCATTAAACCAGAGCAGGTGCTCTTGAAATTTAAGTGGAATTTCAATCTCCTCGAAAGGAGCGTACTCTTCCGGGGGTTTCTCTATTTTGTAATAGTGAAACTCTTTTGTTATAGCGTTTACCGCTGGAAAGTTTATCCATGAATAGAATACCTCTGTCTGCCGATACTCGTGAGCCTCTATCACGAAAATTACTGTACCACCTTGAGGTGTCAGTCCGTTTACTATAAGTTTTAACGTTATAGATCTTCTTAAGTGGACCGGGATGATAATAGCATCCGGGTCTGCCTGTAGGAGACTCGAGTCCTCCTCTATTAGTATGGAAGCCAGCCTAGCTGCTTCCCTTTCTTCTTCATTGTCTGACATTTAAAAAATGCAGGCTTTGCAGAGTAGGTCTCCAAGGAGACAAAGATTAGGTGCACAATATTTTGGAACACTGTATCCTTCAACGTTGAATAAACCAGAGCTTTACATAGGAATCTCTTCCTACTAAGGTCGGGCGGATATTAACCTTTCACCCACTCCAGACGTCTATTGGAGTATTTACGGGAGAAAGGGGTGTGAAATATGCACGACTGAGTTACTCTACAAGTCTTGCGTTAGTTTATCGCCTTACCAAACGTTAGGGCGCCATGTAGTGTAGTTCCTAGTTTCCCACTAGGCCCTGCGCATTGGAATAACATAAACAGTAGTATCGACGTGGAACTGCGGATATTCCAGGCCTCCACTGACTATGCTAAACTTAATTGGGTGTGTTACCAACTAGCTCAGAGGTCACTGGAAACGTTCTTCTCTGCATAGGGAGTGATCAGCTTCCTTGGCACAGACAAGAAGGGATTCAGTTTTCCAACAACCGTGCAACATGACAACTTTGCTCCTCAGATCAAGAGTCAATCTCTAGGGTCGTGTGAAACAATAGACATGTATTTCACTCAGTCAGTCTAGTGCAGTTTACTTTCACGAGATGTAGAGAATAGAGAGACGGGCGTGTATCAATAAAGGTTAACATTTATTGAACAGTCTTTCTTCTCGTACAAGAGAAAGGTATTGCCACAATTGCAATAATTGTTATTATAAAAAGTACGTACAGTAAGATAAGTATTGCGAAATAGAACTGTAAAAGCATTGATATGGTTTCTTAGCCATACAATGGTTTAAAAGTAATAAAACATATATACAGTCATATATACATTAGGCTAACATACTCAACTGGTGCTTCTAACTAAGCCTACCCCAGTGTGCCTGACCTAAGCCTAACACGTGAAAGGGGAGTAAGTAAGTAGCTTTAAGTTAAGTTGGTTTTGCCAAGGTTTGTTTCAAGAATTCTCGTCTAAGGGTTTAGTCAACACCATACCTCTGAATAGAATGATGGAGGATTGGTATCTCCTTCATGGGTCTCTCTCGATATCCCAGTCACCCGCGAGGGTAAACCGGAAGCGCCGGGACTGGATTTCTCTGCACGAGAAAGGCAGCGGCTTCTCTTCAGCGCGTCGAGGAAGGAGGGGGGACAGCGTCCGCGGGCAGCTGGAATCTGCTGGATGTCTTCGCAGAGGACGGCTGTTCAGCTCCTTAAGCGTACTGCACCATAGGTCGCGCTTTAGCGGCGATAATGGTATCAGCAGCTTCACCACCACAGGATAGCAGGCTGCACCGACAGAGTGCTAGATTTACCAACACGGGGTCGTGCAGGCAGCTGGCTTCAGTAGCTCGTACAACAGGCTCGCATTGCTTAAGGCAACGTTGGTAATATTTATACCTGACAGGTGCCGGGTTTGACGCAAGTTTGCTGGACATAAGACGTCAATTAAAGATGTCACTAGGAAGTGATAGTTATCAGTTGCTCATTAGAGTTCCATTACTAATCAAAACATAGCAAGCGGGGATTTCCAGGTTTGCTAAGTTTTTATCTTGTTGAAGAACTCGGAGTGTTATCTAGGAATATCAGATAGTGACTACTGCTCTGTCATTGCACTAATTGGTCGCAAAGGAAGTGGCAGAGGGAACTATGCTGGAATGTGGCTCTGTTCGTGTGAGGCCAGAGATGACTTTTCAGAAAATCGCACTTGAACGGTTATGCCAATATAGGGAATAAAAGGGATTTATAGCCGAATAGGGGCATAAGGTCACAGTATCGATCAGGAACCTAGATAAACACGCAACATTTCCAACACTTACACAACTGTTTGTGGAGGATGTTCATCGAATGACAGAATATCTGATAGATTCCGGTACATCATATTTTCACAGTGACAGGGGTTGGTCACCAGCCACATATTGTCATTACAATTAATCTCCCTGGGGGTGCCTCCTGTCTGTGTCATCTGCAGAGGTATCATTATCTTTACCTGTCCCTCCCATTCCCCATACTGACCTCTCCCTCCCTTCAAGTTCCTAGATTATCATCTTAAAAATTCCTACATTTGGATAACCCTGGGTGGAGCAGGTGGAGCAGGACTCCGCGGAGGTCCACGGAGTTGGGAACAAACTTCGTGGACCTCCGCTCTGCTCCGCTCCGCCGCCCGCCTCCCATCCCCCCATTAAGAATTAATTAAAACTATATTAAAGGTAAAAGAATAAATACTTACCTTGACTGCAGCATCCCCGGGCTGCCATCCTCCTCTTCATTGTGTCAGGGTGATCTGCTCATGCACTTGCGTATTTCTCACAAGTAAAGTGCATGCGCGGGCGCAAGCGCAGATCACCCGTAGACGGTGATAAAGAGGAGGACGGCAGCCCTGGGATGCCCCAGTCAAGATAAGTCTTTATTCTTTCACCTTTAATGTAGTTTTAATTGATTACTCATAGAGGGGGTTGGAGGCGGGGGCTGGTCAACTCCACTCCGCTGCAGAGTGTTCTCTGCGGAACGTGGAGCAGGCCAATCTCTGTACACTCCGCGGGCGGAGAAGAGCTCTTTGCCCACGGTTACATTTGGACCATATCTTGTAAACAGTGCCATCTGCCTGCATGCATCAGTTCATACCATGGACTCAATTGGCCACACTTGGTACCATTTTACCCCCAGAGCTGTACAATATCCCTTTGGCCACTGCCAGAACCATGTTGCAGAACAGAAAAATCATTATTGGATAGTGTAACATCTCACCATAATCCTACAAGTGTCAAAGGTGTAGTAAGTGTGAACTTATCCTTTACCACTTCTGATGTAAAATGTTCCACCTGCTCCCAGAATATCCATAATTGGGGACAGCTCCGTAGGTTATGAACCAGAGTCGCTCGCTCACCACACTCTAGGTCATCAGTCATCACTGCCAATTGGGAATAAACTTGTTCCACTAAACTAGGCTCTATGTAGAATCTTATGTTTTGTCAGGTGAAGCCCAGCTTTTAGTGCAATCTCCCTTGGGTAGCAACATGCATCTTCCCTTCATTTTGCAATCTTTGGTGGAGTAATATAAAAGTCAAATCAGTTGCAATAATATTTTTTTCTTAACTTGGCCATGGACGTCACTGAATATCCAATGAGAAAACATCTCTTGGCTTATATCTTCTCTTAGCCACACTGACAATTTTTCTAAAGATTTTACCAGTGGCTCATCCACAAACACAATAAAAAAACATACTAATAGGTCGATATTTTCAAATGAGAGTGATTTAACGGTGTGGAGCCAAGATAGCACAGAGAGTGGTCGCAAATTTGTAAGGCTCTTGCCTGGCCCGCCATAATCCTGAAACATCTCCTGCTGGCGTGGCCCTCTGAGACCAATCTAGATAGTGCAGGCCCCCCCCGGGGTACATTGTGGGAAATGTCCGAGAACTTTCCCTTGGTCAGAAGCAGCTACGAGGAGTGCTGGCAGCATGACCGGAGGTGCCGAGGAGATACGCTGAAGCCTTGCCGCACCGGCATTAGCATGTCTGAATCAGTGGCGTAGTTAGAGGGGGCAGGGGGGGCGGTCCGCCCCAGGTGGCACTATTTATCTGGAGACTCAGTCCACAGTAGTGTCTGTGTCCCCAAATAAATGATAAAGGCCGCTGCCACGGGCCCCCATTGCCACGCGGCCCTCATGTGAACAGCAAGCACTCGGCCAATCGCACTGCTTGTTATTGTTAGGCAGAGACCTACCGAGTTTGTGGTTCAAGTCCAAGGGCTGTCAATCATGTAGCACGCGAAAGCGCTGCCAATGACGGCCCTGGGTTTGGCCAGCCCTCGCCTGAAATGTAGAGCAGCACCACGGCAGGAGTGACGCATCACACGTGACGCTCACCTCTCCTGATCGGCCGCCAGCATGACCATCAGTAAGTAGGTGGTGTTATTATATAATGCATAACCAGTTCATTTCAAATTGTATTCTCCGTTTCACAAGGAACTCTGTTAGAGTCTTTCATTTCTATAGTATAAGGCGATTTTTTTATGATGGGTCTCTTGTCCGCCTGCGAAACTGTGACCGATTCGTATTTGCAGCGGAAAGCCTTGCACATTATAGTCCTGCTCAAAATAATAATGCAGACTCCTCCGATTACTTTCAGTGACGCCCTGTCCAAACTCCCCTGAAGCTGCAGCTCTTTGTCACACTGGGGCAGCCTTGGACAGACTGCGTTTTCGTTCTAGAACAACAGGTGATTAAATCGCCATCTGAAATAATGCCCTTATGGGCAGCTACCTAACTGTGTACGAGACTGTGGGCCTCATTTATCAGAAATGACGAATCTCTGCGTGAAAGCAGCGATGCGTCACTTCTCAGTGCGCACTCCTTGCGTAATACCTGATGCGTAATATTTAATGTATGACGCATCATGTTGCAAGGAGTTATAGATACGTCAATATTTCTGACGTATCTGTAAGCGCAAAAATGACGCATTGCTGGAGTGTGTCACAAAAGTGACGCAACTCCAGCAATGCATTCTTTCACATGGGGCAAGCCCCATGTCAAAGGGCCTGCGTCGGTCTTACGCCTGCTGTGAGGCAGGCGCAAGATTTTGACGCAACGGCATCCTAGAAGTGACGCAGTGAAATCTCATAGATTTCACTGCGTCACTTCTACGAGGCTTTTTGCGGGGGAACGCCCCCCCTGCATACATTATACCTGACGCAGGTATAATGTAGCGCAGGGGTTTACAAAGTGATGCATCTGCTTAGATGCGTCACTTTGTAAATAGTGCGCAACAGGAGGCTTGTTTTACGCCGCCGATGCGTCACAAAGAGTGACGCATCGGAAGCGCAAAACTGACGCAAGGCCTCATAAATGAGGCCCAAAATCTTCCGATGCCAGCACGAGCTTAGCTAGGACATTGGGACTTGGTCGACCTTCTCTGAATCTTACACAAGAGAGCAGATTGTAGCCAGCTATTTAGTTCTTTTATTATAGACTGATGTGCTTGGTGAGGTCTAGGAGCAGCCTTCACAAAAGGCAATAAAGGCTTACATAGAACGCATCAGGAACTTCTTCGTTCTGTTATTCTAACCAGTTATTCCTATTTTATCAGTCTCTCAAAACCCATGCCTTTCTGTGTGGGGATTGGGACCCTTGATTCGAAAGTTACAGCTAAAGCATCTGCACTAGTGTGCAACCCACTTAGCCATCCTACTGACTAAATTCTACCAACCTGGGTAACACTGGGAGCAAGCACGCAAAGATAACAGTAGGTATTAAATCCAAGCCACTGGCGCAGCTGCTTAAGCAATTCGCTTGTTTGGAGCACCACAGAGCTGCATGGCTATTAAAAGATTCGTCAAAACACCACGAGGTGCATATGCTAGAAAGTACTTCTCCAAAATCAAAACAATGTACATATACATAGGTACAAAACAGAGTAACGATGCATTAGAAATACAGGTAAGTATTGTAGGTTTGACCCAACCTCTCTGTGCAGCTTCATCTTGTTTTGTTGCTGACAAATGAAGATCTACTTACCGATGCTGTAATACTTTTGTCTCTTGGGACCATCCAGGCTGTTCTCTGCCCCAACAACTGCACAAACGTGACTGCAGTTCTCTTTGTTCAATTACATATTCTTTGGTTTCGCTTCATACCTGTTGAAAGTAGTTGACAGACTCTACTGCTCCCTGCAGTGCACTATGTGCCATTTCTATGTTTGCCTGCTACATGCTAGTGAAGGCATACTTTTGATATAGCCGTTACTGATTCTCCCCCCTTGTTTAGCACATCCTCTTTGAATCTTTGCCTAAGATTGGTTTGGGGAAACTGACTCAAGTTGCTTAATCAGGGCCCTTTCCACATGGTTTTCTCATCAGTGCGGAGTCAGGCTTGTACTTTTTCCTGTCAGAATTTGGAAGTATATGTATTTGGGATTGTGCTGCATTATGAGTTGCCTAATCAGCTGCAGGACTCATTCTTTTTGGGTAAGCCTATTAATTGGCTTGGTAAACTGCTCAGAGTTATTTTTTTACTGGAGTTAATTTAGTAATCATATATTCAGTTAATTAAAACCTTTACACGATGAGAGAAAATGCAAGTAACAAATATAAAATAAAGCATGTACTCTATCAAAGAGCTTTTTTAAAAACATGTTTAATAAAGGCTGTATGCTGTGCCACCTTTCCGAGTGTACACACGAGTGCCAATGATCATTTCAACTTTGTCCTTAATAGAACACAAACGTGCAAGTTAAAGTTATTTTTTCTTGTGTTTTTTTTTAATTCTTTTTATTAAGTGTTTCAAAAACAACTATCTACCCACCATTGTGCTGCAGTTGGGTTCCAGATACTATCAAGCTATGACTTCAGGTTTGAAAGGGTAACCAGGATGTCTTCCACATACAATTGATAGTTCGTGTATCCCACCCTAAGTCATTATGCCATGAAAGTTGTGGGAATTATGGATAGCAATTGTCAAGGGTTCTAAAGCTATGATAAACAGCAATGGGAAGAAGGGGCACCCATGTCAGGTGCCCCTATGGACAGTGAAGGGTGGAGATATGTGACCATTACATGTTACCCTCGCTGTTGACTGAATATAGCGCTTCCGCACCCATGCTAGAAAAGTGGACCTTATGTCTGCATGTTGGAATACTTTGTTGAATGGCTTCCCCCTTATAACTTCCCTGACCTTGTCCTCAGTCATGGGGAGATCGAGTTGCGACCGTAGCGTTGGGGAAAGATTAGGTTGGACATGTTATGTCAAAAAGTGTTCAATGGCAGTAGTAGGACTAACGGTTACCGAGGTGTAGAGGGCTGCATAGTAAGAGCGGAAAGCCTCCAAGTGTCCAGTGTTGCGTTCAGGGTGTTCTGTCTGTTTGGAGGATAGCCAGTACAGCACATGATACTTCCTGTTGGTGAGCCTGCAAGGCCAGAAGGCGTCCAGGCTTCTTCCCCCACTCATAATGACATTGATTAGGGTGTAAAAGTGTTTTTTCTGCTCTGGTGGTGTACAGGGTGGGTGTAGAGTGTGACCTACGTGGGAGTTGTTTTGGTGTTGTGCTTGATGTATAGCGGGTGGTTTCACTGCTGTGGTCTTGTAGCAGCAGTTAAGTATGGAGTGGTGTAAAGAGGAGGTAGGGATACATTTACTTATGCGTTTAACTACCATTTTAGTGCTGGTGGGCCTTCATCAACTGAGACTTGACCTTTGAGGTTTTCTATATGCTTACACAGCAGTTTCACACCCTTTCTTAATGCAGTGGAGTAGAGAGTGGCATCGTAACTTAAACCCTTCCTATCCACCCCTGCTGCTCACGGTCATTTTTACCCAGATCCACCCTTCCCTGCCACTACCTGCCATGGGCGGCAATCTGGGGGGTAGCCCCGGGCGCAAGAAGCTCTAGCTACACCTCTGGTCTGAATCAGGAGGATCGTTAGCTATTGGAGTAGGTGCCATCACCTCTGAGTAGGAGCAGCTAGAGACTGCTGTGTGTGACTGAGTGCGAGGGAATTGGAGCCAGGCTCTGACCCGGTTGTTGGGGTCCTTTTGTCAGGGCTCTTGCTAAGGCCTGGTACCGCCTTCGATGTTGCACTGAGGCCACTGCAGAGCTGCAGAGCTGCTGAGTTATGAGTACGGGCGGAGGTTTGGGACAGGATAGTTTGATGGTGTCAGGGGGCGGATTCCTTGTTGCACATCCTGGCTGAAGGTACCCTCCTTTCTTGACTCTGCAGCCCGCATCGGTCCCCAGTGTCTGGAAGTTGCTGTGCACATCAGGAGGAATCCCCCGCCGCCTGCTGAGTTGCATTGTGGAAACTGAAAGGGGAGTCCTGCTGAGCCTGAGGCCAAAATCACTGAGTTCAGGACATTAAGGCAAGGGGCAGTGGCTGCCGCACTGCAGCTCATGCAATATATCCAACAGGGAAGCAGTGGCTCACAAAAGGGAATGCGATTGGCCAAAGGCTGGGTGTTGCTGAGAGCAGAGGGGGTGCATTCTGGAGACTGCCTGGTGAGGCGTGGCACTTGAGTGTGGGGAGCAGATGACCCCCCATCCACCATTCTATCACCATCTCACAAGGGAATTGGGATCCTTGTTGTTGTTACTGTACAGAGAGCCAATCAAGTGCTGTAAGGGCCACTACTCCCCTGGGGGACCCCTTCTCACTGGGTGGTGAGCCTGTGGATGATTGGAAACTGGTCATGGTTTGCCCTAATATTTTGACGCCACCACCTCCCAAAACCATATTGGAGATGATGATGGCCTCCCCAGCTCCAGGAGACCCAACCCGTCAGCTGAAGGTGACACTAAAGAAACACACTGGGATGTTCGCAAAAATACTGCAGACCATACATGACTTGAAGACCACCATGGAAGCCCAACTGAGTGCAATACAAGTGGAATCAGGGCTATTGTGGGCTGACCATGCTAAGTTGGTAGATATGATGGAAGATGCAGAATCCTTATTAACATCCATGAAGCCCACAATGGCGGCCATGCAGACACAACTGAAGACATTACAGGCAGAGAAGCGAGAGCTCAAGGTGTGGGCGTATGACTCTGAAGGGTGCTGTTGGTCTAACAATATCCACCTACTTTGCTTCACCAAGAGGTTGGAGGGCCCAATCCTGGAGCTATTTCTGGAACAGTGGCTGTACACTGCGATCTTGGCCGATAAAGTCTCGAAGTTTTTTCCATCAAAAGGGCAAACAGAATCCCAGGCCAACCACCCCCCGGGACACCCATGTGACCAATCATTGCAAGAAACCAGATCATCCTCTTGCAGCTGTTCCAGTAGGGAGGCCTCTGGCAGTATTATGGCAATCTCTTCATGGCCATCTGGACTACACTGCAGGTGTGCAGAGGAAACACAGTGCTTTTGTGGCTGTCAAGATGCAACTCCAGGTACTGGGAATGACATATGACCTGTTTTTCCTGGGTCGAGCCTAAGTGTTCGCCTCTATGCAATCCACTTCTTCCAAGCGATGAAGGAGGCCTGAGAGTGACTGCTAGCTCAGGAGTTTGTGGATACCCCCACTGCTAAATGGGTGATGAGCTGCGCACAGGCAGGGACAGACCATGTCCCCATCACCCCCGACAGTCACTTACACACCCATCTGAGGAACAAGCAGCCAAGGAAGAGGCATGAGTGGTGGAAGAGATCCTACTTCACAGTGCAAACAGATATGAGGTCCTAACACCTCAGATGGACGTGTAGTCTGTAGAGGATGCCCTTAGCTCAGACAATGATAACACTGTCAACCCAAAAGGCATGCTGTGGCCGAAGATGCCCAAGCTGGGATTCGATTTGGAGGATGTGGTAAGATTGGTTACGCCTGCTGCGATACATTGTTTAAGGGCTGCTCGGCTGGCCCTAGACTACCCTGTGTATACTCAGCACAGGGGTGCAACTACTAAACACACGGCCCACTGTGTCAGCTCAGACACCTTCTCTCTGTGCCCCCTTTAGAGACTTACCATAAAGACATTATGTGAGCAAAGTGCCTTTTGTTTTACTGTTGGACACATTGTGTGAGGGTTGTGGCATGATACACATTTGCATTCAAAGCCAAGGGAAAGGGTGTTATTATTGTTGCAATAAGTTGTTTATGGTTATGATTTGTGTAGGGAACAACGCTGGGTTAGGGTGACATGGCTGGCTGCCTAAGTGTTCTGCCTTTTGGTGTCTGTATATGGTGATGGAAATAACTTATAATGTCTTGACCTGGAATATCAAGGGTATGGCAACACTGGTGAGGCGAACCAGGGAATACACCTATCTCAGAAGATGACACACACATATTGCATGTATACAGGAATCCCATCTTATGAAGGAGGAGCTTGTCAAGTTGGCTGAGTGTTGGACGGGGCACGTGTTCAGGACTAGATACTCAGTGTATGCATGTGGGGTGCTTATCTGTATAGCCCTTCATGTATACCAAGGTGGTGACTGACCTGGAGGGGAGGTATGTGATGCTGGAGGGAGAACTAGACAGTGTATGCTCCTGGAGCACTCCATGAGGAATTCTTTAATGCTCTGTCCACAGCACTGCTTACTGATCCCCAGGTGCCTGGGCTCTGGGGAAGTGACTTCATGTGTGTTAACTGCTCAGGTGTGATAGATCTGTTCCTCTGTACACAGGGCATTAGATAGTCATGGCGGTTCCAACAGTGGACAGTGGTGCAGCTGCATGTTTTGTAGCAGCTGGGCCATATTGAAGAGGCAGAATTTTCCTATTATGGTGCTCACCAGGATTGATTACATTTTTGGTAATGCGGAGTTCTGGCCCTAGGTGGCCAGCTCTGAATATCTGGAAAAAACACTGTCTGACCATAGTGCACTGCGCATCTCCTTCAAGTGGTGAGGTAAATGAAGTTTTTATGGTCAAGTATGTCCCCTAACGTGTACCCCAACGTATCCATGTACGAGTTTAAAGTGCATGTAATTTCCCTCCACAACCGAATCTGAAGACGCAAATACATTTGCGTCCAACGTTAACAGGTCCTCTATCAGATCCACCATGAATGGATCGATAATTCAGTTCCTAAGTATGCCTTGCCAACATCTTTACATGGTGCACTTTCACGTTTTTCCTGGCTCTGCAGAGCTAGGCCCTGATTTCTGCCTTCGAACCACTTCTGTCTCTGCCTCTGAAAGCTGCAGCATGGAGATGCATCCCTGACCTCTGCCTTACTTCCTGCCAAGCGAAGCGGTGCCTGGCTCGACCTGGCCTGCCTGCCAAGACAGTATTTTGCCTTCAAGTTATCTGTTCAGCCTCCTCGAAAACACATTCCAGTCTAGTGAAATAGGTAAACATATCCCCGGCTGCAGAGCGAAGGGCCAAGCCTTCCTGTCTCCTTCACGTAATTCATTGCTCCCGTTACCATGGTAGGCCCATGGCCCCGCGCATTGCACTTAGACACATATGCATTTAGTATAGAATAGCCTCTGCCCGAGAGACCTTTTGCTTCAGACAACACATCCTCCAAATACAAGATATCAGACATGTTATAGGATTAGGTCGATCTGACATGTCAGACTTCTGTCTCCCCTACTAGTGCTGAAGTCAAAGGCCTCCGTTTTCCCCAGATACACGTCAATCACACGTCATACTAAATGCACGCGCATCCAGGTCATAGGTTTCAGCTGACTCTGCATAATCCTCTACGCACCCACCCACTTATGACACTTTTCTGTGACGTTTCCAGCACACGCCTCCGTGCACACCCTTGTACATGCCTTTTTGCTACGCACATGTGTTCTTATCATATACTTTTCACTTGTCACGCCTACTGTATCCATTACCATTGTGTGTTTTACTATATATGTCATGTACAGTTAATAAATCGTTGACATCTTTCTGCCATCATTGCATATACCCCCGAACCCTTGTATTGATGGAATTGATTTCCATGGCTCGAGCCATCCCGATTAAAGCCCGTATGACTCAGACACCACGGACTCTGCCTTTCATTTGATTGAGCTATTCTTTTACCTGTCTGTAATTATATGGAAAAACTTGTACGGTAAATTATATTTACCACATAATTTGGCGCCCGAATAGGGACCCCTCCCCACCCCACGCGCCGGCGATGCGTCGCAGGCCTTGCCCCCTACCACAGCCGTGACGGACTTCTATGTGCATCTGCAGGTATTCCTGTATCTCCCTCAGGCCTACGGTGGAGACGGAGACTGCGGGCCAGCATCCAGACGAGGCGGTGAGGAGTGCGGAGGATCCCGACCAGAGCCCAGCCGAGAGAGCAGTGTCCGAGGTGTCGAGAGGCCCACCTGTCCGAAGCGTCGAGGCGCATGCGTAGTGCGCAGCAGCAGTGACGTCGTAGCGGTCCAGTCCAGTCGAGTTTCCGAGGCCTTCCGTTCTGTGCTTCCCGGTGAGTACCGTTGCTGGGGACGCATCAAGACGGGTGCATTAATTTGTATCCGGTCAAGACGGGTTTGGGTACACAGATCCGGTCTGCACTGTTTTAGCAGTGTATCTGTACTGTTTAGCAGTACATCTAGTAATTCAGTTATTCAGTGAATCAGTATTCTTGTTATAGTACTTTTTAGTCAGTGTCTGTTCGAAATGTTTCAATGTGTTTAATGTCGTGGTATGAATGATTGTTTGCATTTCTTTACTGTGTTTATCGTGTTTGCGTCTAGATAGAGGTAGCAATGCCTTTGTTTTCGAAATTACGACAGATAGGAACTAGGAAAGGGATACTTGAAGAAGCAGTTCCCATCCCACCTAGGGACACTCCAGGACATTTTATGTACCATAAGCATGGCTTAGATGCCATACTGTACTTAGACTTATGGGTGGACTATACAAAAGACTTGGAAGAGAAACAGAGATGGCCCGTTACCGGGACATGGGATGCCGAGTGCATCATGAGAGTAGAAGAAGCATTATGGAAAAAGAAAGCCAGACAATCACAGAAAGATGCCATAGAATTGTGGCGTAAAGAATCGCATAGACGGACAGAGAAAGAACTCAGAAAAGCAGAGAAAAGTAGAGAGGATTCCGAAAAGGCTAGAGAAAAAGAACTAGTAGAAGAAGGACAGCGAGTCAGAATGGAACAACACGACAGACAGAGTAATGCCCTTATAACAGGACAGTATCCAGTTCTGGCCGAGGGCCTGCCCAAGGCGACCCCGGAAATACCAAACGATCTGCCACCTCCATTGGTTCCGACTAGATTACGTCATAAAAAGACCGCAGCAGACATTTTCCTTTCTTCCTATTTAGATGATGTGGCTCCCGCGTATACCAATGTACCCGTACAACCTGCTAATAATAATCTGCCACAGCATATTCCTGCTGATCAAGCCACGACCCCTCCACGTCACCAAATTCCCGCACCTGTTGTCACTTCCCCTATTGTTCCCCCTACTATTGGTCCTCTTAACCCTTTTGCTACAGATGCGACTCAGAGTCAGTTGTCCCCGTTAAATGTACCTTTCCCACACCCAATGACGTCAAGTCATGCTCATGGTTCTGCCTCAGGAGGTGCTTCAGGAGGTCCCTACCACACTCCGCCACAATTACATCGATTGACAATGAGAGAATTAGCAATGCAGCGTACACCTAAAGCAAGCCCAGCTGAAAAGCTCAAACAAATAATTGGAGATTGTAGATACGATCCTGTCCCTGGCAAGCAAGGGGACCTGTTGTTAGCATCATTACGTTTAAGACGTGTTACAGATTACTTGATGACATTACCAGAAATGCCAGAACATCTAGACAAAATATATCACTTTATTCGATCAGGGGAGGGTCCAGAATGTGTTCGTGAAGCCATGGCATATCAGAAAGTCGAGACTCAAGGGTTAATTTAGCGATTTTTGATTAATTGTTTGATAAGGGAACAAGATCAGCCAGGGTATTCGCAAAAAGAAATGGAAGGATTGACAAAATGGAGTCAGAATATTGCAGATTGTAAGCATGACAAAGAGAAATGTATAGATGCCATGTCCAGGAAAATCCGTAAAGAAATAGTGGCCATACATGCCCGACGCAAAGCTGATAAAACACCCGAGTCAGACGAAAGGGAATCCTCAGAGGAGGAAGAACCAGAGAATCCAGTAGCGACTCAAGACACGATAGCTTATGTAGGTAGGGCGAAACTCCCTAAACAGTATTCTCTTGATAGACCTTTCGACAGACCCATTCGTCCAGAAAACAAGAAACGTTACCTTTCCCCGATACCAGAGCAATGTTCCCTTGAACATATTTTCCAAGTTACTGATAAAATCCTGAAAGAAAGAGTAGGTTATCATGAACTCAATACCTTACGTGATCAGGAACTAGCCCGGTCCGCAGTCCAATGGGCCGGGGATGATAGTATATATAAAGATGATTTAGTAGTACAAACATTTTTAAGTCTTACTCCAGAAGAACAGCGACTAGCTGGTATATACATGACTCAACATCTTATTGTACAGTATGAAAATCAACAATCTGACCCAGGTCCGTTGTATAATCTATTGCAAGACTTACTCCTGAGAAGATGGAGAGGTCTAGGTACCGACTTAATTGACAACATTTTAGAACAACGTCGCAAATACAGAACTTTCCTGACTCCACGTCTTGTTTCCGTCCCACCCCCAGTAAGATTACCATATCACTTCGATAGACAGAACCCTTTACGAGAAGTACATCCAATCCGGAAACCAGATGATACACTTGAACGCGTATTTGTATACACGCCCATAACTAAAATGGAATTATTGGAAATGAAGAAAATAGTGCCTAGTCATGATAAAGATCCAGCAGGGTTTCACTGTGAAATAAAAGACATGTTACTCATGGGAGATTACACATATCCCGATAATATGAAAATATTAAAAGTATTATTGCCTGCCGGTATTTACGAGAAACTCAAAGAAAAAGAATGGGAGGTGGGAGATAAAAAGATTAATTGGACTGAATTGGAAAACGAAGAAACTGGTCGAACCCCAGGTATAGGTCTTGGGGACAAAACTAAAGCATTACCAGGATTATTAGTACAGGTTTTGCCAAGATTGTTGACAACTAAAAAGGAGGACTGGGATGCAATCTCAGCCTGCAAACAGAAACACGACGAAGACACTAGTGATTTTTACTCCAGATTCGAGAAATGTTTTATTATTAATAGTGGCCTAAAAACAAGTGGCGAGTCATACCCACATCTTTTTGTGACCAAATTAGTCGAGAATTCATTGCCCTAGGTTAAGAACCGTGTATTGAAGGTCGAGAGCACATGGCAAGCAAATACGCCTTCCCAAATGTTACAAATGTTACAGTACCACCAGAACAGAATTAGGGAGGAACATGATCACGAACAAAGACGTATGGAAGACACGAAAATGAAAGTGCTAGTTGCTCAGTCAGTTCCAGATGATGGTCAGAAAAGGGGTAAGACACAGTCCAACAATTCAGCAGCTCCTGTTAAAGGGACATGCAACTATTGTAAACAGCCAGGCCACTATGTAAACGATTGTACAGTTTTGAAACACAATATAGCTACAGGTAAAACTAAAGAGAGACCGCGTCCACCTAGACAGGACCAGGTCCAACATCATATTCCGCAGAATATACAGCCTATGCAGATTCCACAACAGACCGTAGCGGTACCACAGCCCCAGCCCATTGCCGCAACACAACATGTTACACAGCAGATGTACCAGTATGCACAGTCCGACTACCCCGATTATCAGCAGTACACATGAAACAGCCTAGAGAGGGAGGTTGGCTTGCCTCTTATGGTTCCTGTAGATCAAGAGGGTCCTTATGTACATAGTCAGGTATTAGGAAAGGATAGAAAATTTTTGATTGAACAGGGGCAAGTAGAACTACCATCAGTCATGACGAGGTTCCAGGGGCACCCCTCTCAGGCTCACAGAATGTTTCCCTTGGATTTTCAGGAAAGCCTATTGTTAATGAAGTATCAAAACAAGTTCCCCTTGCAGTTGGTCCATTATCCCGTACTACAGATTTATTGCTCACGAAATCATGTCCAGAAAACTTACTTGGTATAAAAACGCTGAAAGCTCTAGGAGCTGTAATTTGTTGTTCTCCGGAAGGAGTAAGGCTGTTCCTTCGTGATTTTAAAGGGCATTATGTATTGAGAGATTTTGATCCCAGGTTACAGAATGTTCCTGCACATTTATGGGCACAAGGCCCCACTGATGTAGGTTGTATGCACATTACTCCATACCGTGTCACACTCAAGCCAGGAGTTGTACTACCACGAATCCGACAATACAAGTTACCACCTGATGCTGTAGTGGCTTTACTGAAAATCATTGACGAGCTCATTGCACAAGGAGTGGTTGTAGAAACCGACTCCAATGTTTGTAATTCCCCTATCATTCCGATTCTTAAACGCACTGATCCGAATGCACCTCCAGTCTATCGATTAGTGATCGATTTGCGAGAGTTAAATAAATGCATTGTACCACAGTATCCAGTGGTCCCAGACATTTCGTCACTATTGACAGCTATTGATTCAGAGGCGACGTTCTTTACTGTAATCGATCTCAAGAACGCCTTCTTTAGTGTCCCCATTGATCCGGAAAGCCAGTACCTTTTCGGATTCTGTTTAAATGGCCGTAGCTTCAAATTTGCACGCGCCCCTCAAGGATTCACAGAAAGCCCCAGCATCTACAGCCAAGCATTGAAACGACAACTTGACAGTATCCACATGCCTGCCAACACTGCCCTTCTCCAATACGTTGTTGATCTATTGATCACCGCCCATAGTGAACCAGAATGTGAACATGCATCGCTGACAGTCTAGTATTTCCTGGCAGACAAGGGACACAAGGTGTCTCCTTCGAAGTTACAATTCTGTGCCCAGCAAGTGGTGTACCTTGGGCACTTGCTGTCCAAGTGGGGTAGGCAGCTGACACCTGATCGCATTCAGTTAATTGAACATCTTCGGCAACCCAAGACACAGAAGGAAGTACGAGCCTTTATTGGACTCACTTCTTATTGCAGACAATGGATTCCTCAATATGCATTTCTAGCTAAACCACTTATACAGTTGACAACACAGGAGGCAGCGTCTTCGTCTGTTCTCCCATGGACTCAGGAACATACACAAGCTTTTGACGAATTAAAGAAAGCCTTATGTCAAGCATCTGTTTTAGCAACACCATGTTACAGCAAACCTTTTACGCTTTTTGTCACAGAACGCGATGGCACAGCGTTATCAGTTCTCACTCAGGTTCAAGCAGACAAACACAGACCGTGTGCTTATTTTTCTAGTACATTGGATCCAGTAGCCCAGGCCTTGCCTGCGTGCTTAAAATCAGTTGCAGCAACAGCTCTAGCAATCAGACAAAGTGACTCCATTGTATTAGGACATCAATTGACAGTACAGGTTCCACACTCTGTGGAGATTCTCCTAAACAGGACACAGACTCAACACTTGACTATAGCACGACTGACAGGTTATGAATTGACATTGTTTCAACCACACATAGAGATCAGACGCTGCAATACACTAAATCCTGCTACACTTTTACCATCGAGCACAACAGATCCTACTCCACATGACTGCGTGGATGTCATTAATACAATTACGAAGCCCAGACAAGACTTGACAGATGTAGCATTACCCAATCCAGACCTGACACTTTATGTGGATGGTTCATGTATGAGAACAAGTACAGGAGAATTAGTGGCCGCATATGCAGTGACCACTGAAACTGAAGTCATAGAAACACATCGCATTGACACCCTGTCAGCTCAAGCAGCAGAGCTCATTGCTCTGACCCAAGCCTGTATACGAGCCGAGAACCGTAAAGTAAACATATACACAGATTCACGTTATGCATTTGGGGTCGTACATGACTTCGGTGTCCTCTGGCAAGAGAGAGGTTTCTTGACCTCTCACGGAGCCAAGAACCAGCATGGCCCCCTCATTCAAGCTCTGTTGGAAGCAATACATTTGCCTACAGCCATAGCTATCATGAAGTGCAAAGCACATACAAAGGTCACAGACACTATTTCCCAGGGTAACGACCTGGCAGATCGGACAGCAAAACATACAGCACTGACTCATACTCAAACGACTGATATGACAAAGACTGACGTAACTTCACTGACACATTGTATGACAGTCAGGGATCCCACACAAGATGTCATCGACATACAGACACATGCTACTCCAGATGAAATAAAGAAATGGACTGAACAAGGAGGGGTCCAGACAGAACAGGGATGGATGACGAGGGGAAAGACCACATGGTTTCTCCCCGACTCTATGGTTCAAGTTATCATCAACACAGCACATAGTCCAGCACATCTAGGAGAGAAAGCCATGTTAGACAGTTTACAGAACCTCTGGTTTAACAAACATTTACGAGCAGCAGCAAAACAGAAAGTGCGTACCTGCATGATCTGTTGTCAGTTCAATCCAGGAAAAGGTATTCCCGTGGAACGAGGTGGATTCCATCCTCCCGACCATCCTTTTGAAGTCCTCCAGATGGATTATATCCAGATGGACAGATGCCAAGGATTCAAGTATGTCCTCGTAGTTGTGTGTGCCCTATCCCGATGGACAGAAGCATATCCCGTCCCAGATTACACTGCCCCGACCACTGCCAAGCAGTTGGTTCGTGAGTTCTTCCCACGGTACGGTTTTCCCCATGTCGTGTATTCAGATAACGGTCAGCCATTCTCGTCCGAACTCATGAAGCAGGTTTCACTTCTGTTAGGTTATCAATGGAAGTTTCACTGTGTCCGACATCCCGAGGCAGCAGGTCTCGTGGAGAGACACAATCAGACTCTAAAAACCCGTCTTGCCAAAGTGTGTAAAGAGAAAGGTGTAGATTGGATAGTAGCTTTACCAGTTGCCCTCTTTTATATGCGAATGGTAGCCCATTCTAGGACAGGGCTATCCCCGTATGAGGTGGTCTTCGGTAGGCCTCCTAATATGTGGGGGACGCCTATGCCACGTAAAATGACCGATGTTGACAGTACTATGCTGACAGATTACCTTGCCTCCTTGATGTCTGCACTACTATCATGTCGTTCACAGGTTGCGGCAGCCTTCCCAGACAACACCGAGGTGAAACCGCATGAACTGGTCCCAGGAGATGTCGTCGTAGTCCGCAACTTCGATCGGTCAAGCCCTCTGGAGCCCCGCTGGAAAGAGCCGAAGATTGTTTTGTTAACCACCAGGACTGCGGTGAAATTAGAAGGAAGGAAAGGCTGGATCCACTCCAGCCATGTGAAAAAATGTTATGGACTTCCGCCAAAGACCGATTCCCAGGACTCTCGCATTCCAGAGACTGATACCAAACTCCCCCTGTTAGAGAAAACTCCTCAGCAGGAGTACCTATTGAAATTGAGGTCTAGTAAGTCAGACAGTTTAATTGTTTAAGTCCCCTCCTGGGTGAAGCGGTTAGACAGTTTCTTGACATGTATAAGTTAGACCCCAATAGAGAGAGAGATAGACAGGAGATCAAGAAACAGAAATATTGTAAAAGTCTCCGAAGCCGTTGCATCTGCACATTACTTATTATGTTTTTTCTGAGTCTTACGATTATTGTTATGAGTTGGATGTTATATCTGTACTTTCCTATTGCACATTCTTTTTCTAATGACACTGCAGAGCACACGTTTAGTGCTCTGCCTCCACACGAATTGTCTTATCGACTTGCGCTGCGCAACAATACATTCATTCGTATGTTACACCATTCTCACCAGATCAACAATGCTACTAATTGTTGGATATGTGGCCGACTCCCTCCCTATCAGAACTACAAGGGAGCTCTGCCCCTCTTTCCTTACCCGTTTACACATAATGGTTCCTGTGGTGCATGGTTTAGTTTAATATCCTCCTTAGACACTGAATCCAGAGTTTCCCAAGGCAATTGGATATGGGGAAATCTAAACACTGTCATGAATAAAGCATGTTTCCCAAACGAAGAAGGTCTTCCACAAATGACAGGGACCGATCTAGAAAATGAAGTGTATGGATTAGGCAATTTTACACTTAACCTCATGATTCTAAATGTTCAGTCCGAGACTAGTCCAGACTTGCCATCTATATCAGTTCTCCCAGCAAAAGGTGTATTATGTGTCAGAAAGAATGGTTCAGTACATCTAGGTCACAGTGACTGTACTACTGTGGTCGAATTCAGTGATAAAGGCAAGTCTACATTCAGAGCTTCCCGAAATTCCTATTTCATATGTGGTCAGACAGCTTATGTCCGTTTACCTCTAGATTGGGATGGTACCTGTTTCATTGCATTTCTATTGCCACCAGTTTTTCTAGCCCCATCTGACTATCACAGGAATTCCCGCCTCGATCTCGTTAGGCACAAGAGAGATCTCCCAATCGTTGATCAAACTGAAACTACATGGGAACAATATACAGATTTCAATAAAGGATTCTTTCCTTACTTAGGCACTGTCTCAAATAGTAAACTGATACGCAAATTAACCAGAATACTCGAAGCAGTAGTGAATGAGACTACTTCTGCTTTGGGCAACTTAACAGAGGAGCAGTCTGCTATGAGGCTTGTTGTTCTTCAGAACCGCCTTGTCCTTGACGTCATCCTGGCCGATAGGGGCGGAGCTTGTAGAGTCATCGGATCCAGTTGTTGCGTGTTTATTCCTAATAACGCGCCATCAGTCTATAAGGCCATTACCAGACTTCACGAAATTGCCCATCAGATACATCAGAATCCAGGCTCCTGGACTTGGTCCGGTTGGCTCTGGAGTGTAATAACAGCCTGGGGATGGAAGCTACTGTCATTCCTAGGAATTATATTGGCCATAGTATTCAGTTGTTGTCTATGTCTACAATGTGGGCCAGCGATTTGCGGCTTGTGCGCCACAGCTTGTGTTCCCATCCAAGTTCACGTTCCCATTCCCGAATAAAGAAAGAAGAACAGATGATGTTATATGAACAGATAGATGGTCTCATGAAAATAGATATATCCAGAAGGGTCCGTAGGGGACAAGGAGGGAATGAGGTAAATGAAGTTTTTATGGTCAAGTATGTCCCCTAACGTGTACCCCAACGTCTCCATGTACGAGTTTAAAGTGCATGTAATTTCCCTCCACAACCGAATCTGAAGACGCAAATACATTTGCGTCCAACGTTAACATGTCCTCTATCAGATCCACCATGAATGGATCGATAATTCAGTTCCTAAGTATGCCTTGCCAACGTCTTTACATGGTGCACTTTCACGTTTTTCCTGGCTCTGCAGAGCTAGGCCCTGATTTCTGCCTTCGAACCACTTCTGTCTCTGCCTCTGAAAGCTGCAGCATGGAGATGCATCCCTGACCTCTGCCTTACTTCCTGACAAGCGAAGCGGTGCCTGGCTCGACCTGGCCTGCCTGCCAAGACAGTATTTTGCCTTCAAGTTATCTGTTCAGCCTCCTCGAAAACACATTCCAGTCTAGTGAAATAGGTAAACATATCCCCGGCTGCAGAGCGAAGGGCCAAGCCTTCCTGTCTCCTTCACGTAATTCATTGCTCCCGTTACCATGGTAGGCCCATGGCCCCGCGCATTGCACTTAGACACATATGCATTTAGTATAGAATAGCCTCTGCCCGAGAGACCTTTTGCTTCAGACAACACATCCTCCAAATACAAGATATCAGACATGTTATAGGAACAGGTCGATCTGACATGTCAGACTTCTGTCTCCCCTACTAGTGCTGAAGTCAAAGCCCTCCGTTTTCCCCAGATACACGTCAATCACACGTCATACTAACTGCGCGCGCATCCAGGTCATAGGTTTCAGCTGACTCTGCAGAATCCTCTACGCACCCACCCACTTATGACACTTTTCTGTGACGTTTCCAGCACACGCCTCCGTGCACACCCTTGTACATGCCTTTTTGCTACGCACATGTGTTCTTATCATATACTTTTCACTTGTCACGCCTACTGTATCCATTACCATTGTGTGTTTTACTATATATGTCATGTACAGTTAATAAATCGTTGACATCTTTCTGCCATCATTGCATATACCCCCGAACCCTTGTATTGATGGAATTGATTTCCATGGCTCGAGCCATCCCGATTAAAGCCCGTATGACTCAGACACCACAGACTCTGCCTCTCATTTGATTGAGCTATTCTTTTACCTGTCTGTAATTATATGGAAAAACTTGTACAGTAAATTATATTTACCACAGTGGGGAGGAATCTGCGCACAGATGTAAAAGGTGCAACCTGAGACCCTTCTGGATGTGGCCTTTCCTGAGGCCATCGGCACTCACGTGCAGCAATATTTCGAAGAGAACAAAGGGTCGGCAGTGAACCAATGAACTTGGGGACAGAGTGTGACGCTATGGAGGAGTTTCTTAGGGGGCACTGCATTAAAACCAGATGAGGAGTTAAAACGTCTATAACACAAGAGCTGCTGGCACTAGAGGGACTGCTAGGGTGGTGGAAAAGGACGCGTTAACGGTCCAAGGGCCCTAACACAGCAAAAAACATTGCAGAAAGAGCACAGAAATCTGAAGCATTATCTTAGTGCATCAATTAGAAGTCCTTTTTAGCCTAACAACATGTTGAGGGCGATAAACTGGAGCAAATACTGGCATGCTGCTGCAGTAAAAAAAAACAGACCCATGATTGGGGCAATCTAGCATGGCAGCCAAGGCATTGTGAGAACTCAGACTGACATCAGTGCAGTATTCACTGATTACAAGGCATTACATGCTTCCCCCCCCCCCCCCCCACTGAGGCCTGACCCAGAACATGACTGGACATATGTTTGGTTGGCCCTCTGCCCTGTCTAAACCCTCTAAAGGCACTGGAGCTAGAGGAGCCACTATAATTAGAGGAAATAAGGGCATCTGTATGATACATGTCCTGTGTTAAAACTGGCATCATTGGTATGAGTCTCCCTTCCATGTTTTACTGATTGCCTCCTCTGTTTTTGATATGTTTTGCTGGTTAGATGCTTTGGGCACTGTGCCACTGCTAATCAGTGCCACATTGCAATTGCTCCCTATGTTACACTGATGTATTGATTAGTGACACCGTGATTGGGTTATTTGATTTACTTGTCAGACCCTAGTACAGTGCACCATGTGTGCCCAGGGCTTGTAAATCAAATGCTGCTGGTGGGCCTGCAGCATTGGTTGTGCCACCCATAGAAGCAGCCTGTAAAGTGTGTCTCAGGCCTACCATTGCAGAGCCTGTGTGCAGTCTGTGACTGCCATGTCGAATTGGCAAGGGTACCCACTGTCCAGTCCCTAAACCTTCCCTCTTCTTCATATCAGACACCCCCTAAGGTAGGCCCAAAGGCAGTGTGCATTGTAAGTCTAAGGTAGGACATGCCCTGGTGTATGTAGCATGTCCTAATAGTGAATTGCAGCCATTTTCGATTTCACTATTGCAATACTACCTGTTCCCCATAGTCCAGAATGGGCAGTTTGATTATTAAATCCTATAATCCTAACTGAATCAAGGAACATGGTAGACATTTGAATTCAGTATGCCTGAACTCAGAATGATAAAATACATATTTCAGTAAAGTTGGTTTACACATTCTGTGTTTGAAAATACCACTTTTAGAAAGTAGGTATTTTCTTGCCTAACTATCCAAGCCTGCCTCTGCTAGGTTGTATATTCCTTGTCTGGAGTTTGAGTGACAGGGGCTGGGGGATTCCAGGAGACAGGGTGAGTTAGCACAAGGCTGAATAGAGAGATCTGCATGCAGATGGGAAGAAGGAGTTGCACCTGGGATCTGAATAGGGCTGGGCCTTCCCTCCACAATGCTGGCTCCACCTCCTGTAGTGTGTCTGATGTCCCTGGCCTACACTGTGAAAGAAAAGAAGAAGTCTTGTCAACAAAGTGCTCCCGGATTGACCAGAACTAATTTGGACTAGGGAGGGGCCTCTCTGCCATCAGAGAACAAAGAGAATTTGAGTATAAATATGGGGACCCAGACCCTAGGACTTTAGATCACTTCTCAAACAACAAGACAAACCTTTTGCCAAGGAGAAGAACCAAGGAAGCTGCAGGAGTTTGGACTGCCCCTCTGCCAGTGTGCTGTTTGCTGGCTTGGTCTGCAGTGGTTTCTTTATTGCCAAGGAAAGGAGAAGGAACTTTTAAAGAACTTTCATCATCTTGTAGAATATTACTCCAAGGGCTTGAACTTGTGCTTGCCTCCTGCTGAAGTCTCAGGGACAAAAGACTTCACCACCAGCTCCCCTTTGAATTCCCTTACTGGGAATTCTGTCTGCAGTAGGGGTGGGCAGAATTTGCAAAATTGCCTTTCGCAAAATATCTCAAAACAGCAAAAAATCTCCACGAACATGCAGAATTACGTGTGCTTGCACAGATTTCAGGGGAGGGGCTTCTTTGCGAGTTCACACATGGCTCTCTTGTGTTTATAAAAGGTAGAGACTGATCAGAGCAGCAGATGAGGAGATTTATTTATATCTGTAAGTGCTTCCTGTTCAGGTTTAATTTTTGTGACAGGAGCATCGTGCCAGAATGAATTCTGCCCTGCATTTATCCAAGAAGACGCCACCGTTTTGTGCGATACCTCTACT
The DNA here is from genome assembly GCF_964263255.1 of Lissotriton vulgaris. Classification (NCBI taxonomy): domain Eukaryota; kingdom Metazoa; phylum Chordata; class Amphibia; order Caudata; family Salamandridae; genus Lissotriton; species Lissotriton vulgaris. The sequence continues at coordinate 51,714 of NW_028241712.1, forward strand.
CAACTGGAGTACTTTCTACTGGCTAATCAGTAAGTGCTACCTCATTGGGTGAAAGTATTGTGCTTTTCCTACACTACAGCTGCGTAAAGGCCAAAGAGTTGTCTCCAGTGACAATGTGTGTGTAACTTTGCCAAAATGCTGAGTAATTATCTTGCCCATTTTCAAAAAGGGGAGCCGTGGGGACCCCGCCTGCTACAGGCCAATCTCCCTGTTGGATTCTTCCGTTAAAATCATGGGAAGAGTTATCTTACAGAAACTGGGAGATTGGCTGGATAGTGGGGGGTTTCTCTCAAATCTCCAGTACGGTTTTAGGGAGCACAGGGGCACCATGGACCAGTGTCTTAATCTTTACCTTCTGATCAACAAGTACACAGTGGCAAAGGAAGGTTTCCTATATCTAGGGTTCATGGATTTATCATCAGCCTTTGATATGGTGAACCGTTCAAAACTGTGGTGTATCTTGATGGATATGGGTCTAGATGCTCCCCTTGTCTATTTTCTAGCCTCACTCCAACAGGACTTAGCAGCGGCAGTCAGGGTCACACAGGACGGTAGGTGCACCGACCAATTTAGATCTAGACGGGGAGTCAGACAAGGCTGCATTCTGGCTCCTCTTCTTTTTACGATCTACATAAATGGCTTGGAAAAATCTTTGGTCAAGGTTGGTGCGGACATCCCTAGTGCAGGTGGAACGGGTATCCCGGTCCTCCTGTACGCTGATGACGCCGTCCTCATCGCCCGTACAGGTCTGGGTTTACAAAGGCTGTTGGACAGCTTTGGAAAATTTATGGAAACCCTGGACCTCAAAATTAATAGTAAAAAATCCCATGTCATGATTGCAGGGGCCGGCAGGAAACCCAGGAATGTCAACACCTTTAGATGCCTGGGTGCGGAAGTTGCAAGGGTCCCAGTCTTTACGTACCTGGGGGTTCTATTCGATGAGAAAGGTATGTGGGGTCCCCAGATGAAGCATAAAGGTAACATAGTGGCTAGATCTACCACAGGGCTTCTCAATTTTGCCAAAAGATTGGGAGCGAAACCCATGGAACCCATGCTCAAAATCTACAAGGCCAAGTGCAGTGCAATTGCGTCTTATGGGGCATCAATTTGGGGATATGCCAATGTGGACAAAATTCAATTAGTAGAAAATAAGTTTTTCAGATCACTGCTGGCGGTACCGCATTCATCGTCAACCATGGCAGTACACAGTGAACTTGGAATGGGTTATATCACAGACCTTCTTAAGGCAGCACCGTTGATTTGCTGGGCAAAGACATGGCTGAATGAGGACATTACTCTTAATCATCTCATCCTTAAAGACTGTCTGGCTCTTGATAAGGCACATGGCATCCCATGGCTGGCATACGTTAGAGCGGAGTGTGTCAGGCTGGGATGCCCGGATCTGTTTTCCACCCCAGAGGGTATTAAGAAAGAGGATTTGGGTTGGATCAAGCAGAATTACCGAATCATGGCTGAGGCAGATAGGGAGGAGATAGAACTTAAAAAATCAGGAGTAAGAAGCATTTATGCTCTGCAGTCCTCGCCCCACATAGAACCCTACCTCAAGATTGTAACAAAGCCATACTTGCTTACAAGGTTCAGATTTAACCTTATTCATCTTGCGTTGGGTGACTTACAACACTGGGGTAAGCCAGCTGATTCTCCACCATGTTCTTGCGACAACTTCTCGACACAAGACACTCTTCACCTTATTATGTTTTGTGACAAATTTGCGGAGCCACGAAATAAATTTTTGTTGCCCATATTACGAGAAGCGGGTTTCTTGCAGGTGAGGCCTGCACTACTGTATTTGCAATTATTGAACAGTGTGCGAGTAATCTTCAGCGTAGCTAGTTTTCTGGTGGCTGCAGCAAGAGTGAAAAACAAAAGAACCCTACATATAAACTGAATTAATCCACTTCCCATAATTATGGAACAAACATTTTTTATAAATTTTTCAACTGTTTAATAGTGGTTTTTAATTACACTATGAGATATTTTGTACTAATTATTCCCCCATGAACGATGTAATATATAAATTGTATATAAATGAATATATGTACATAGATGCTGTTTTTAAATGTATACATATATTTTTATTCTGTATGTATGTATTGCTTCTTTTATGATTTTAATTAATCGAATAAAGAGTTTTTGACTGACTGACTGACTGAGTAAGCTGTCCAGGGCTGGAAGACGTTGCAAACCGCTAGTGAGTGTGGCGGGGCCAAACGGGCGGGCTGCCTTCTATGTGAGTTCACATGCCTCTTGTGTTCATAAAAGGTCAGAAACTGATAAGAGCAGCAGAAGAGGAGGAAGAAGCTCCTGGTCACAGGAACTGCACGGAGATTGCACTTGTGAAAGTCAAGGATGCAAATGCCTCCATCAAGCACCACAGCTAATTTTCGAGGGTAGATATGAGGAAAAAGCACACCTGCCCAGCCTCAGCAAAGCTCACGATTTTTTTGGAATGATTAATGAGTTACTGAATTTGAACTTAAACTCAGGGACCTGCTTTATTTATATCTGTAAGAGCTTCATGTTCAGGTTTAATTTTTGTGACAGGAGCACTGTGCCAGAAAAAATCCTGCCCTGCCAATTATGTAGGAAGATGCTTCTGTTCCACCGAAGCTTTGCGTTCCGCGTGGAACGCGAAAATGGCAAAATTTCGTATGCTGAGCGAGCGTAATGGAATATGCCGCCCACCCCTAGTCTGCAGAAGCCTGCATGTTGAGAAGAAGAGCATCGCAGTTGCAGCTGTTGCCGTCGCATCGCCAGAGAAGCGTATCGCCGTCGCAGAGGTTACCGCCGCATCACCAGAGAAGAGTGCCTATGTCAAGCTGCTACTCAACGCATCACTGGAGAAGCATATTGCCGCCGCAAGGTCACTGTTGCATCGCCGGAGAAGCGTGTCATAAGGCCTGTCACATCAAGGGCGCCTTCTTATCGCATTGCACCGAATCGTCGCGAGGCGCCATCTTCCTGCATCACAACTTGAACCCATCTCGAGAATCTACGCATCACCTCCTCTCCGGTAAGAAACAAGACGCATCCCCTACTCTGCGCTAGCATTGAGGCAACGCATTGTCTCCCTCAAAGCAAGGAATCGACGCATCTCCACCCCTGCGAAACTTTTGTTTGTTTTGCGTTAGGCATCCAGGTACTATTGTGAGAACTGTGTTGCATTCATCACCGACTTGAATTAAGTAACTTTACCATCTTTAAGCCAATTTTAAGTACAGTATTGTGGATTTTTGTCATTTGTGGTCTTGTGTTAAGTCTATATAAAGAATACTTATTTTTATAAAACCTGTGTGGTGTCCATCTGTAGTGTTTTCACTGTCTTGTTGTGTATATTCACAAATGCTTAACACACTTCCTCTGAGATAAACCTGTCTGCTCGTGCCAAGCTACCAAGGGGGAGAGCAGGGGTTATCCATTAGTGAAATCCCCTTTCCCTGACTTTGAAGCAAGGGTCCCTATTAGGTATACCATTGCAAAGTAGAGACCCCCAGTTCTAACATTGGTGGTCAGCGGTGAGGATTTGGACCTGCATTTGTGACTCATATACAGCAGCTGGTGTACACTACTAGTGAGTGTACCCCAAACGCAACAACATACTTTTTTTGGTAGAATTTGTTTTCCCTTGGACTGTTATTTTTCCTGAGAACTGCCAATTCTTACTACCATGAGTAGACCAGCATCTGTTGCTGCTGTGGATCTAGATTTTGAGTAAGAGAGGTTGGAAACCTATACTGTGAAACAGCTTAAACATCTCTGCAAGAAATTGAAAGTTGCCACACCAGGCTTTTCTAAAAAGGATGACTACCAAAAGGTGCTGAGGGCCTGGGTAGAAGCAAGAAATGCCCCGGAATTGGTAGTGGAGCCAGCTGGGGATACAGACGGGCAACTGGATAGGCCAGTATTTCTAGCCAGAGAAGGGTTACTGTCCCCACCTGGCAGTAGTTTCTCTTCCAAAGACCTGTCCCCCAGAGAGCTGGAAGACAGGGAGAGAAATAGGGCACACAAGATGGAGATGGCTAAGCTTAAGATGGAGGGTCAGAGGGAAATAGAGATTAACAAGTTTTCCTTGGAGAGAGAGAGAATGAGAATGGAACATGAGAGGATGATGAAGCAGTTAGAGATCAATGCAAAGGGCTTACAGATCAACCCCTTTGGTGGCAGCACACCATCTGTTCCTTCAGAAGGCAGGGTATATATCCCCAAGGATGTCATCAAAGATTTCCATAAGCATGAAGATATTGGGCAGTGGTTTGCAGCCTATGAGATAGCAATGATGGCCCACCGGGTCCCTGAGAAGGATTGGGGAGCTAGGTTGTGGGGCCGCTTTGTGAGTGAAGGGAGTGATATTTTGTTAGACCTACCCAGTGAAAATAGAATGTCTTATGCCCACAAGAAGGAAGCTCTGATGACAAGGTATGGTTTGACCCCAGAACTCTATAGACAGAGGTTCAGAAATTGTAAGAAGCTGGAGGCCACCACTTGGGTAGAATATGTATCTTTCTTTTGCAGAGCTATGGATGGTTGGGTGAAGGGTAGCAAAGTGGATACTTTTGAAGCGCTCTATGATGTGATTGCAAGAGAGCACTTGTCTGCTAATTGTTTTCCAGAGCTAAGACAGCACCTTATTGATAGCAAGTTGACTAAACCTAGGAAGCTTGCTGAGGAGGTGGACCGCTGGGCCAGTACCAGGGTCCACAAGGGTCATGTAGGAGACTCAGCCAAAGGTGGACAGGGCCCCCAGCAGAAAAGTGGGGGGGACAAGGGTAAACAGAGGAAATTCCAGGAAGGGCCCCAAAGTAATTCCCAAGGGAACCAAGGGAAGGGTCCCCAGCCTCCCCCTGAGAAGAAGTCAGAGCCCCTGACAGGTAAACCTGTTCAGTTGGGGCCAGCTACCTGCTTTCAGTGAAAGCAGGTGGGACACCATTTGTATGATCCCCAGTGTCCCCAAAAGGGTCAATAAGTGCCACCCCGTGCACCACCCCGTCAGATGGCCAGTGTAGTCCTGGGAGGGAAGGAGATGGGTGCCCAAGGTGGGTGGGGCCCACCGAAATGTCCTTTGTCTCATTAGGAGATTTTGAGATGGTCCTTAAGACTCAGCTGATTGATTACACTAAAAAGTACAGGCGGTGGGAGACCCTCAATGACCATAGAGTGGAGGCTCTTGCCGGTTGGTGGCCAAAGAGCAGGTCATCCCTCATGCATTCTTCCCTGTAGTTGCAGCGGACAACTCACAGAGCCAGTGTGAGGTGGCTCAAGTTCCCTTTGATTGAGGGGTCTCTGGTACTCTTCAAGTAGCTGTGAGGCCAGCCATGCCTGTGGATTGTTTGTTGGGCAATTATTTAAAGAACTCCCCTTGGGCTAAGGTGGAGAAGAAGGCTCATTTGAAGATGTTGGTTCTGCCTGAGTGGGTGTGTGACCACTGGCCACCCTTGGCCACTGGTGGCCAAGGGTGTTCAAGAGATCCTGGAGCCTGAAAGTATGGCCTAGGAACCTGCCTGAAAGAGAAGAGGTAGGGGGCGCGGGGAAACCAACCCCTAGTGTTCCAACGGTCCAGGAGGAGGCAGACCTTGAGGGGGATGCCCTGGAACCTACAGGGGAGCAAATTGCTGAACTGGGGGACCTACCTGAGCTGACCCAATGGCAGCGAGAAGGAGGGCCCTCCAGGGAGGACTTTTGTGCAGAGGAGGGGACGTGCCCTTCTCTTGTGGGTTTGCGGCAACAGGCCACAAACCACGCAGCAGGTGATCAGTCTGGATCACATTTGATCTACCGAGAGAACAACCTCCTGTATAGCGAGCCTAAGGTTGCTGAGCCTGGGTCAGCTCATGGGCTGGTGGTACCCCAGAGCTTCGAAGCTTTCCTACTGGGGTTGGCTCATGATGTGCCTTTAGCTGGACATCTGGGGCAGGAAAAGACCTTTGAAAGGCTTGTCACCCACTTTTACTGGCCCCAGATGCGGAAGAGTTCAGATACTTATTGTAGGACTTGTCAAACTTGCCAGGCAAGTGGGAAAAGTGGAAGAAAACACAAGGCTCCTCTCCAAGCTTACCCTGTAGTAAGTACTCCCTTTGAACGGGTAGGCATTGACATTGTAGGGCCACTGGACCCCAAGACAGCCATGGGCAACAGGTTTATCCTGGTCTTGGTGGACCACACAACCTGGTACCCGGAAGCCATCCCGCTCAGGACAGTGACAGCCCCCGTGGTGGGACATGCACTGATGGGGATTTTCTCCCATGTGGGGTTCCCCAGAGAGGTGGTGTCTGACAGAGGTACCAACTTTATGTCCAGTTATATGAAGTCCCTGTGGAAGGAGTGTGGTGTTACAAACAAGTTCACCACTCCTCACCACCCCCAACCACCCCCAAGATAATGGGCTGGTTGAGAGATTCAACCCGACCCTTAAAGGCATGATTATGGGTCTTGAGGAACCTATAAGGCGTAAGTGGGACGTCCTCTTGCCATGCCTTCTTTTTGCTTACCATGAGGTGCCACAAAACTCTTTAGGGTTCAGTCCCTTTGAACTGTTGTATGGACACCCGGTAAGAGGACCTTTGAGTCTGGTCAAGGAAGGCTGGGAGCAACCTCCCAGGAAACCTTCCCAGGTGTATACAGTTACATGCTGGCCTTCAGAAACCAGACTCTGCGATTCAGACAGCTCGCTCAGACGAATCTGGAAGCCAGCCAGGAGGACAAGAAGTGGTGGTATGACCAGAATGCCACTCTGATTGAGCTTCAACCTGGACAGAAAGTTTGGGTCAAGGCCCCTGTAGAGCCTTGCGCGCTCCAGGACAGTTGGACCGGACCATTTGAGGTGGCGAAGCGCAAGAGTGATGTCACCTATTTGTTGAACTTGCGGTCTCCTAGGAACCCTTTGTGGGTCCTGCAGGTTAACCACCTGAAGCCCCACTTAGAAAGGTCCAAAGTGGGCATGCTCCTAGCGATAGATGATGGAATGGAGGAGAAGACCGAGCCTCTTCCTGACCTCCTGTCTGCAACAGAGCAAGATGGGTCAGTGGATGGTGTCAGCCTCTCTCCCACACTGACCCCTGATCAGCAGCAAAATTGTCGCCAAATGTTGGGACAATTCTCTAATTTGTTTTCCTTGATTCCTGGTGTCCCTGAGTGGTGCGTCCATGATGTGGACACTGGGGACAGTCCTCCTGTGAAGCACAAGGCTTACAGAGTAACTGACAAGGTCAGAGTTTACATCAAGGAGGAAGTCTCCAAGATGTTTGCCTTAGGGGTGATTGAGTCCTCTAACAGTGCTTGGGCCAGCCCAGATGTCTTGGTCCCAAAGGCTGCTGCGCCTGGTGCCACACCTGAACTCCAGTTCTGTGCGGACTACCGAGGACTCAATTCAGTCACCAGGACTGACACGCCCCTCATCCCCAGAGCTGATGAGCTCATAAATCGGCTAGGGCTGCACAATACCTTAGCACATTTGATTTGATGTGTGGGTACTGGCAGATCGCCTTGACTGATGGGACCAAAGAGAGGTCAGAATTTTCCACACCAGATGGGCACTACCAATTCCAGGTTACGCCCTTTGGCATGAAGAATGCCCCTGCCACCTTTCAGAGGTTGGTCAACCAGGTGTTGACTAGACCGTAGGATTTCAGTGCTGCCTACCTGGACAACATTGCAGTGTTTATCGCCAGTTGGGAAGAACATCTACCCCACCTTTGGGAAGTGTTGAATGCACTGCTAAAGGCAGGCCTCACGATCAAGGCGAGTAAGTGCAAGATCGGGCAGGGTTCCGTGGTGTACTTGGGGCACCAGTTAGGGAGCGGCCAGGTGGCGCCCCCACAACCCAAGTTTGATACCATCCTGGCATGGGAACCCCCAAAGACTCAGACACAGGTAAGAGCCTTTTTAGGACTCAGGGGGTACTACATGAGGTTTGTCAAGGGGTATGGCAACATTGTTGCACCCTTGACTGAGCTGACTTCCCGGAAGCAGCCTAAGAAAGTGAACTGGACTGACACCTGTCAGAAGGCTTTTGACGCCCTGAAGACTGTCATGTGCACAGCACCCGTGCTTCAGGCGCCCAACTTCTCAAAGGAATTCATTGTTCAAACAGACTCTTCAGAGCATGGTGTGGGGGCTGCTCTATCACAGATTAATGAAGAGGGCCAGACCAACCTGTAGCCTTTATCAGTAGGAGGTTACTTCCACTGGAACGGAGGTGGAGTGCAACTGAGCGCGAGGCATTTGCTGTGGTCTGCGCACTGAAGAAGTTGAGACCCTATTTGTTTGTGACTCACTTCCTGGTTCAGACCCACCACAGGCCCCTCAGAAGGTTGATGCAAATGAGGGGTGAGAACCCAATGTTGTTGAGGTGGTTCATTTCCCTACAGGGGGTGGACTTTACGGTGGAACACCGCCCTGGTACAGAACACGCCGATGCTGATGGTCTGTCCAGATTTTTCTGCCTTAGTGAAGATAACTCCAAAGGGAAAGGGCAGTTCTCCCCACATTTCAGCTGGGGGGACACTTGTTAGACCTGGCATCATTGGCATGAGTCTCCCTTCCATTTTGTACTGATTGCCACCTCTGTTTTTGATATGTTTTGCTGGTTATATGCTCTGGGTACTGTGCCACGGCTATTCAGTGCTGCATTGCAAGTGCCCTCTATGTTAAATTGATGTATTGGTTAGTGACTCCATGATCGGGTTATTTGATTTACTTGTCAGACCCTAGTACAGTGCACCATGTGTGCTCAGGGCTTGCTTGTAATTCAAATGCTGCTGGTGGGCTTGCAGCACTGGTTGTGCCACCCACAGAAGCAACTTGTGAAGTATGGCTCAGGCCTGCCATTGCAGAGCCTGTGTACAGTCTGTGACTGCCATGTCGACTTGGCAAAGGCACCCACTTGCCAGTCCCTAAACCTTTCCTTTTCTTCATATCAGACACCCCTAAGGTAGGCCCAGGGCAGGGTGCAATGTAAGTATAAGGTTGAACATGCCCTGGTGTATGTAGTATGTCATGACAGTGAATTACAGCCATTTTCGTTTTCACTATTGCAAGGCAACCTGTTCCCCATAGGCCAGAATGGGCAGTTTGATTATTACAGCTTATCATCCTAACTGACTCTGGGAACATGGTAGAAATTCGAATTTAGTATGCCTGAACTCAGAATGATAAAATACATATTTTAGTAAAGTTGCTTTTAACATTCTGTGTTTGAAAATATCACTTTTAGAAACTAGGTATTTTCTTGCCTAACTATCCAAGCCGCCTCTGTTAGGTTGTGTATTCCTTGTCTGGAGTTTGAGTGACAGGGGCTCAGGGATTCCAGAAGACAGGGTGAGTCAGCACAAGGCTGAATAGAGAGATCTGCATGCAGTTGGGAGGGAAGAGTTGCACCTGTGACCTGACTAGGGCTGGGCCTTCCCTCCACAATGCTGGCTCCATCTCCTGTGGTTTGTCTGATGTCCCTGGCCTACACTATGAATGGAAAGAAGGAGTCTTGTCAACAAAGTGCTCCAGGACAGACCAGAACTGGTTTGGACTAGGCAGGGGGCTCTCTGCCTTCAGAGAACAAAGAGAATTTGAGTATAAATATGAGGACCTAGACCCCAAGACTTTAGATCTCTTCTGGAACAACAAGACAAACCTTTTGCCAGGGAGAAGAACCAAGGAAGCTGTAGAAGTTTGGACTGCCCCTCTGCCAGTGTGCTGTTTGCTGGGTTGTCCTGCAGTGGTTTCTTTATTGCCAAGGAAAGGAAAAGGAACTTTTAAAGAACTTTCATCATCTTGCAGAATATTACTCCAAGGGCTTGAACTTGTGCTTGCCACCTGTCTCAGGGACAAAAGACTTCACCACCAGCTCCCCTCTGAATTCTCTTGCTGGGAATTCTGTCTGCAGAAGCCTGCGTGTCATTGGGAGTTGGAAGCACGACGCATCGAGAAGAAGCGTGTCGCAGTCGGTGCTGTTGCCGTCGCATCACCGGAGAAGCATGTCGCCGCCGCAGAGGTTGCCGCTGCATCACCAAAGAAGTATGCATTTGTCAAAAGGTGTTACCTGACGCATCACTGGAGAAGTGTGTTGCCGTTGCAAGGTCGCCGCCGCATCACCCGAGAAGCTTGTTACAGGGCCTGTCGTGGGTCCAAAGATACAGAGTTTGCCGCACAACCGCCGGGTGTGCACGCATCGTCTTCACGTTGTCGCATCAAGGGCGCCATCTTATTGCATTGAGGCGCCATGTTGCCGCATCGCAACCGGAACGCATCACGAGAATCTACGCATCACCTCTTCTCCAATAAGGAACAAGAAGCATCCCCTACTTTGCGCAAGCGCTGGGGCGCGATGCATCGTCTCCCTTGAAGTAAGAAACAAACGAATCTCCACCCCTGCAAACCTTTTTTTTGTTTTGCGTTATGGATCCAGGTACTTTTGTGAGAACTTTGTCGCATTCATCACCAACTTGAATTAAGTAACTTCTACCATCCTTAAGCCAATTTTAAGTACAGTATTGTGGATTTTTGTCATTTGTGGTCTTGTTGTAAGTCTGTATAAAGAATACTTATTTTTATAAAACCTGTGTGGTGTCCATCTGTAGTATTTTCACTGTAGTGCTGTCTATATTCACAAATGCTTAACACACTGCCTCTGAGATAAGCCTGTCTGCTTGTGCCAAGCTACCAAGGGAGTGAGCAGGGGTTATCCAGTAGTGTAATACCCTTTCCCTGACTTAAAAGCAAGGGTCCCTATTTGGTCAAAGGTGTATACCATTGCCAACTAGAAACCCCCAGTTCTAACAGCCCGGAACAAAGTGCTGGGTACTGGTGGATTCTCTGCAGAATACTATGCCACTCTTACCTCCAAACTGCTCAAAGTGTACCAATAGGCACACCAGGATGTAATCCTGCCTGAATCCTTCCATTAAGCCCTCATCGTAGTGCTCCGTAAATGAGGTAGAGACCTCCTAGAAGTGAGGTCTTACCGCCATTTATCCAAATCTTGACTATAGGTTTCT